>NC_036856.1:6864028-6899177 GCF_002910315.2 Salvelinus sp. IW2-2015 | reverse complement strand
CCGCAAGCCACAGCAGCTGCACTCAGGTGAGAGGAGAGACACTCACATCAGATGCGGCTGTGTATCTGTTGGCATTGATAATCTCTGCTGTTGGTTTGATCATATTTGAAGGCTGCGTTGTATGTTTCAGGTCTGTTCAATATAAGTGTCGTGTTAGAATATGTACGTGTCTGATGGGATAGGTTTGTAACCACTGTGTGATATGTAATAGTAGATGACTCAACTGTAACTTCTGTATCCCAGCCCCCCCTGCCCCCCCACCCTCCACCCAACGCCTCGCTAACCGCTCCAGCACCCCCACTCCCACCCCCCCCCCAGGCTCAGCCTTCCCCTCCTCCACCCCCACTCACTCCCCAGCGGCGCCTCCCCGCCCGCCCCCCCTCGACCCTGGGCATCAGTCCCCTGCTGCCCCCTCCAAGCCGCTTCACGCCCCTGCCACAATCAGCAGCCGGCCCCCACAACGCAGCCCCAGCCATGCAGCCCCCAGCACGCCGTAAAATACCTGCTTAGGCATTAACAACACTCTTGTAGGAGTTGTACCTGTGAACTGACAGCGAAACTCTGGCTAGTTAATATTACTATTCAACTAATAGGCCCAGAATTCCTGCTTAGGTCATTATAGTCAGGAAATAATGGATCTCTTTTAACAGCCTTTGTTACTCTTTTTAAAGCTGCACCCATGCAGTTTTTCCACATTTAAAAAGGTCTATTGAAGAACACATCTTGAGTGATTACAAATCTTTATACAATATGTGTTTCATTTCACATGCCAGCTCTATAAGACTGTTTGTGCCAGTCAAACAGTTATAGCCAGCACCCAGCCTTTGCTTTGAAGGTTATTCTCAATTTTTCCCCTCTAGCTGTCCCAGCGCCAGCCAGTATAGATAATCGCATGCCACCCCAGCTCCGGTGGCAGAGCCACTCCCACAGGCCCCACCAGACATGGCCCAAACGGAGCACAGAAGCCGAGCACAAAGCCGAGCACAAAACGGAGCACACACAGGAGACGACGACGACGAGGAGGAACGACTGTGGCTCGGGGAAAAAAGCAAGCCCAGCGACTTCAAATGGAGGTGAGGACTTAAACTTGTAGTCCAGAATCAACATTGCTACAAGCACTTGACCAAACCAGACTTATCTATTATATATGTTACCATTATGAATGCAGGCTCTTGGATGGAAATTGTAAAATTCACTATTGAAACCATCTTGTTATCTGACAGTGGCCACGTTGCCCTCCATCTTTCAAACCGTAGGCCTACAGATTGCTACGTCACCTCTAAATGTAAGCTTGCCATACAGGACGAAGACACAAAAACCACCAAACCCCTCACGTCAAGAGAGGAGCCAGAGGGGCGGAGCCCTGAAGCAGAGAGCCAATGGAAGAACAAAAGAGGAAAGAAGCCGAGATTAAGGAAGAACCCAAAAGGAGAGGAGCCGGGTCAAACGCACGCACGTCCCTCCTCCCCCACCCAAACCGCAAAAAAAAGTGAGACCTGTTTTGCTGTAAAACTAGCCGGTCCAGGAGTTTATCCAATGACGATGTTTATTCCCCGCTGGTCCTATCTGAATGCAGCTCTTTCACTCATTCTGTCATTCCTCACCTTACCCTGTTAATTAGGATCCCCATTAGCTACTGCACATGCAGATCTCTCTTCGCTGAGTCCACAAAACCTTACAAATACATGACAAGTACAGAACCAAAAGACAAGAACAACAAAGATATTACAATTTAAAAATGAGTTGATATTGAAAAGATTGCCAAAGACAACACAAATATATTTAAAACACTATATTATGTCCAGTTAAATGAGATCTTAAGAGATGCTGTGATTCAATATGATTCTGTTTTTAAAAGCTAAGAGATAACCTCTGCGGCAGAGCGTCCACATGAGGCTCTAGATAACAGCATGCATTCAATCTGTTGTTGGTGCTGTGAAGAAACCATAAGTGGTCTGGTGGTATGCTGTTTGTAGTATGCAATACATTATCAAGTGGTTAGGCATTCTCACAGTTTCTTAAAGACTTAGAAGATAAATATACATTTCTCGCTCAACCATGAAAGACTATCACTGCATATTGTGATAGTTCGTGGTATGCGCTCTGACCAGCGCAACTATTCCAGGTTCTTTCTTTGCTGCACTTGACCGTATTACTGACAGTAATCAAGATGAGTGAACCAAGCCTGAACAACTAACAGTGACCTGTGTCAAAAAAAACAGAGCATCTTTACAAGACACCTCCCATCTTCCACAACAACTCTTCAATATGACTTGACCAGGATAACTACCCTGTTTGAAGGACACTGAAGTCTGAATGTCAGATAGAAATACCAATAGAATAGCCTTCCACGATGTCCCTTCCACATACAGATTATACTTTGTCTTCATTATAATCTTCTATGATTTTACATGATTATTTTGAGTAGGCCCTGACCGCTCTCCCTTCCGCAGTCTTTAAGCCAGAGAGGCTGCGCCAGCCCTGATGCCCACACTAGAGCCCTCTACAGACAGGACCCAGATACTCATCCCTCAGACAGCCTGCGACCCCATGTGCTGGGGCATCCCTTGAGTACCACACATACTCATGCCACACACTTAGATAGCTCGACACCCTAGAGCTCTCTGATTTATCTTATCATATCGAAATGTAATATATATATCTATATATATCTATTTCTGCGTTAATTCTTATTACAGATTTCATAGAATATGCCGAGGCTCAATAAGATTAAGATCTTCTCATAGCCATGTCCCATTTCATCTTCAGAGCTATCAGTGATCTCTCTCTATCTATATATCATAAGCTCTCTATCAATCTCTCTACAATATCAGTGATCTCTATATATCTATATCTCTCTCTGACAATATCAGTCTCTATATATTATCTAGTGAGCCTCTCTACAATATCATATACTCTCTCTACTAATATCAGTGAAGTCTCTCTGGACAAATCAGTGAAGCCTCTCTGACATACCAGTGAGCTCTCTCTGACATATCAGTGAAGCTCTCTCTGACAAATCAGTGAAGTCTCTCTGACAATACCAGTGAAGCTCTGACTATATCCTATACTCTCTATCTATATATCTCTCTATCAAACCAGTGAACCTTCTCTGACAATACCGGAACCTCTCTGACATACCAGTTGAAGCTCTCTCTGACAATACCAGTGAACTCTCTCTGAACAATAACCAGTGAAGCTCTCTCTACAATACCATTGAAGCTCTCTCTGACAATACCAGTGGAAGCTTCTCTCTGAACAATACCATGAAGCTCATCCTCTGACAATACCATGATCTCCCTCACAGCCACATTTCAGTGAATTGTACTGAAGGCTTGATATATTGATAAAACAGTCCAAACCTGTTCATGTCATTTTTGTAAGACACATTGCAACGCTTGATTCTGTACTATTACTTCAGTGCACTTAACTCTCTTTCAACCATTCCCTCTTCCCCCTTCAGGACTACTTTTAACATTAGGAGAAACCTAGACCGGTCCACTATAAACGTACAGGCTGACACGGGGTCCCTCTTTGCTACCAGAGAACCCCTTCGCCAGGACGGTGGGCGCAATGACATCCTGCGAGGCAATGTATGGACATTTTCTTTGTCCATACACTTATCCCTCTTTTCAGCCGGGCCTCCATATAATATCCGAATGCTTCAACAATCTGTAGATCTACAATCGCAAGACGTGACACCCCCTCTTACAAGTCGCGTCCAAGCTGGCCGAGGTGTTGAGCTTGAGATAGACCCCGTTCATGTCCAGCCTGGGCTCTTTTGCTGCCGCTAGGAAGGTGAAGATGATGGGAGGGAAGGAATAGATCGAAGGATGTTATGGAGGGAGAGAAGAGTAGAGCGGAGAGGTTTGTGATTTGAGCTGAAGATAGAAGCCCTGTCATGTAATTATAAATAAATATCAACTCTTATCAATCTTAACCACAACCCCTATTAATTACAAAGCAAAAACGTTTTTTTATTAACATGTTTGCAAATGTATAAAAAATGAAGTACCCTTATTTCATAAGTATTTCAAACCCTGTCTATGAGACATAAATTGATCTCCGGTGATCCTGATTCCATTTGATCATCCTTTGAGACTTTACAACTTTGATTGGTAGTTCACCTGTGGTAAAATTCAATGATTACATGATTGGAAAAGCAACACCTGCCTATATAAAGTCCCACAGTTGACAGTGGCATTTCAGAGCCAAAACAAGCCATGAAGGTCGAAGGAATTGTCCGTAGAGCTCTGAGACCAGATTGTTGTCGAGTACAGATCTGGGAAGGGTACCAAAAATCGTGGTTTCCATCATTCGTTGAGATGGAGAGAGATTAAATTAGAAAGAGTTTGAAACCACCAAGCACATCTTCTTAGTCAGGTTGCCCCCACGCTCGACCAAACTAATTAAGCAATCGCGAAGAGGACACATTTAATCAGACCTGAAGCCAAAGCCCGAATTTACTCGTGACAAGAAGATCCAGACGTTCCTCTGTGGAGATGGAGAAATCGAATCAATTCAATTTTTTTTATAATAAATTTTCTTAAAAACTAGCCAGAAGAAGAAGCCCTCTTACATCAGTATGTCACAAATGCTGGTGCAGAAACCCAGCGCCTAATAACCCCAAACAGCAAGCAAGAGGTGGTAGAAGCACGGGGCTAGAAAACTCCCTAGAAAGCCAAGAACTAGAGAAACCTAGACGGAACCAGGCTATGAGGGTGGCCAGTCCTCTTCTGGCTGTGCCGTTAGAGTTATAAACAGAACGTGGCATAAGATGGTCAAAGTTCATAGATGACCAGCAGTCAGAATAATAGTAATCGCAGTTGTTGTAGAGGGGTGAACAGGTCAAGCACCTCAGGAGTAATGTCAGTTGGGCTTTCCATAAGCCATCATTGGAGAGTATCTCACCACTCCTGCATGTCTCTAGAGAGTTGAGAACAGCAGTCATGGAAAACAGTAGCACTTCCGGTGAACAGATCAGGACAACGCAGGAGTGGCTTCCAGGATCAAAAAGTCTCTGAGAGTGTCCTTGAGTGCCCACCAGAGGCCGGATTTCCATCAACCTGACAGAGTCTGAGAGGAGATCTGCAAGAGAATGGAGAACTCGAAAGTATGAGGTCTGCCCACCTTTGTATCAGTCAACCTAGAAGACTGAAAGCTGTAATCGCTGCCAAGGGCTACAAAGTACTGAGTAGAAGGTGCTGAAGACTTTATGTAAATGTATCATTTTTGCAAGAATGTCTGAAACTCACCTTTTGCTTTCGGTTATGGAGTTTGTGGTAGATTGAGGGGCAAAAAACAATTAAACACTTTAGCAATAAGACTTAACTAACCAAAGTGGGAAAAATGTCAAGGGCTATGATATTTCTACGAGACGTGCACTGGACTGTCATTAAGAGGAATACCAATGCTTGCAATTTCTAATCAGTTTAATGGTCACATACACATATTTAGCGTTTATTCGGGTGCGAAAGTGCTGTGTTCCTAGGCTCAACAATGCAGTATATATCTAACAATACACACATCTAAAGTAAAATAATGAATTAAGGAAATATATAATATTACGAGAACAATGTCGGAGTGCATTGACTGAAAAATACAGGGAGCTAGAATAGCAGAATATACATATGAGGAGAAAAGGCAGTAGGTAAGTCACTGTATTACTAAAGTGAACTAGTTGTCCAGGTTTTTGAAGTGACATCATATAACCAGTTTCAGTGTTAAGAGCAGCAGCCTCTAAAGGCAGGTGCGTACCGGGGAATTGGTTAGTGCATGGCGATTTAACAGTCTGAAATCTACACACATTCGACCATCTCCTGAACTTAACCCCTCCCAGACATACGCTACTAACCATTGCGTTCTCCATCTCTGCTTCTACTTGTGTTGACAGACAGCCACCTGCTATACTCCATGGCTAGATGTCCTTACTAAGAATATCGCACCATCTTGGACTTAAACATTGATCGCTTCTTGACTCCGTGTTACTTGTGACACATGAGGGTGCTCCCAAATGGCACTCTATCCCTATGCTAGTCACTTGCCCAATGGCCCTGGTTTTAAAAAAATAGTGTACTACATAGGATAGATGCCCTTTGAGAAATGTAAGCCTGAACTATACTACAGTGAAAGGAAACTTTCCGAGAACACTAGTTTTTAATTGTGAGAATCTGTGGACACGGACTGACGCTGAACTACAGTGTAGAGGGGATGGGAGAATCTGTGGACAGGACTGACCTGGCTGAGACTCTAGAAGCAGATGTAGAGGTGGATGGGAGAATCTGTGGACAGGACTACTGGCAGTGTAGAATGGATTCACGAACCTTTTCTCTCTGTGTTCCTCCACATGTGATGTCTCACCCAACCCTCTGCTCTATGCAAGCAGCTGTGCAACCATCTCCAGAGAACTGAGAACCCTGACCATTCAGCTACCAGGGAACAGTTAAGTCCACACGTCGGGGGGGTTGTACATAGGCACGGCTAGTTGCTACTTGTGCGAAGGAGTAAGGGGTGAGATGGTAGAGAGAAGGGGAAATATTGTCTCTCACAGTTCCATTGTTGCATCGCTTATACGGTTCATGTTGTACATGAAAAACCAATTGAATAATTATGATGGGAGTGATTCTAAGATGATATATTCCCAGTAGTGTTGGGTGCCTATGATCTTGAGGATACTGGAGTGTATAGCATGTTTTAAAGGAAGTTAGGCCTAACATCGACAGGTGCTTAGTGTTTTCCCTTTCACCCGATGTGCTTTGCAATATCAGCAACCACTGCTCCCCTTGCTGTTTCACAAATCTAATTGCACTTCATAGCCCAAATACCTGTCCGAATCATTGCAGTTGCAGTAGTAGGAGTTACTCTGACCTCAGCGCTGAAGACTCTTGGTTAAACTACTCAGTCCCGTCTGGAAGCACGTCATGCATTACACAATGGATTTTTACCCACATTTAAAAAAAGTAATTCAACAAAAAATTATTATGAACATTCCAAGACAAGCAGAGTGATGCCATATGGTCTGTAGGTGTTTTCTTGATGCATCCCTCCTGCCCTCTACATCACTCAGGCTGAATTCACTCCAACGTCTCCCAACTGACATATCATATCAATCATATCAGTATGCCGCGCGTTACTAAAGCTTTAGCAGGAAAAGTAGGTTGGTAACTTAAGTAGTTTCAGCCGATAAGTGTTATACTATATATTGTGTATCTTCAAAGTGTACTAATGATCTTACTGCTCATAACGATTAACAGTGTCATCGTTCCTCGCATCACCATGTTAGCGTAATGCTGTGCTACAATATCAGTCATGTCTGTTATGAGATAGATGTTTGAAGACTGTCATTACCATTTCCTATGGTGACTTAACCTTAGTCTAACCTATCACTCTGCCTGAATTGCTTGTCTGCTGCTCTTGTCTCTGTCCTCTGCCTTTCTCCTCTTGTCTCTGTCCTCTGCCTTTCTTTCGCCTCTGTTCTGTCCTCTGCCTTCATGTCCTCATACTTCTTCCTACTGCCCTGCTGTTATGCTTGCCCCTTCTTGCCCTATAGCAGCCCTACCATTTGTCCATTACGAGACAAACCATTTTCTGCCACCCATTCTGCGCACCCTGTGTGCCGGCTTTGCCAAACGATTCCCGTCGTTTCTGTCTGAGCGTTGTAGTCGCTCTAAGGTACCAAATATGGCCTTATTTGCCGACAGGTATCACTTCTTGTTGAGAAGTTGCTTCAATCGAGACCAGTGCATAATCGTTCACCCTTGGAGACGATACCCGCTAACAGGACCACAGACGTAAGATCCGTAGGAATTCGTTGTAAACTTTTCATGGTCTTCAGTTATCGAGTGTGAAGAAAAACACGGGAAACCAATGCTCTGTTTGATTTGATTAGTCGTGTAGTTTTTTATTTTTACCAAACATTCTGGAGCGAATCCAAACTTTCACTTAACTCGAATTCAGTTTCATCTGAATTTCATACTTCATGAGTGACTATTAGTGAACATCTCTACTATTCGAAGTAACATCCGCTATTTAAATCTCCAACTGATTCTCACTTTCCCATAGTGGATTTGAGATCCATTAGTGCCATGATAAAATATCGTTCCAGGAGTGCGATAGGCTTAGCTAAATTATAGTCAAAGGCTATGAAAAAAGGGAATCTTATTGCGAATATGGGAATGGGGCAGCGTGCTGGTTGTAGAGTTTCAGAATCGTTATCTAGTAGTGGTTCATTGCCTTGTGCTCCTCCGTCCTCCGAGTGTGTGTATCTAAAGAGCAGTGAAAGAAGAAGAGAATCGACATGTTTGGATTATCAATAACCGTGATGATTATTGAGAAGTACCTTAAACGTTCTCAAACTGTTTTACAGTTTGATGGTTTTACCCTTTTCATTGGCTTTTAAAGCGTTCTAATACGTTTGGCGGGTGAGTCCGGTCATTTACATGATGCACCTGAGCTCTGAGAGTCTGTCAAACGAAAAAATTAAAATGAGAAACATTGCATAGGTGGAAGTAGTGAGTGAGGCCATGTCTCTTGCACCTGTCCCTCGCTTTGTTCCATCATCAACGGAGCATGAGATGACCGTCCCCAAGTACGTATGGGCAATGGTTCTAGCAAAAGTGCAGTGATGAATAGGTGAAAATCTAAATTGAATTTTAATTTAGCTAATCGAATTTCTATTCATCTACTGACATTTACCACTACTTGTTAAAAGGGTGAATACCAAGTTCTGGGGTCTCTATATTCCATTTTAATAATTAATCCTTCCTGAATTGACCCCAACTCTTACTATACAGTATACTCAAACGATAAGTTTATTCTCACGCCCATATGTCAGTCCACTGTGATCTATTGCCCCACTCTGGAGTCTGGAGAATGACCCTGATAAGAGTCTTATCTCTGAGACGATTGGAGTGTCGTCTATCTTCATTGTAACCCAGCCTCCTCTCTCTCATCTTACAGCAGGTTTGTTGCATCACGACGTATGAACGAGTAATACTTACCACTACATAGGGCTGCAGTGGCATTAATGATGTCATCTGGCCATCGGGGTAAGCCTCATGTACACTGAAAACGAACCAACGGCTCCATAGTACACTTGTTCTGCATTATTTCATATGTTTCTGACTGTCTATATTACACTTCCACTTTCCCTCAGCTTCATTTGTTGACATCGTCTGAAGAGTCGGCATAGACGAGGAAAGAGAACAAGTTCGCGGCCAAAAGTAATTGTGAGAGATGTGTTGAATAGACAATGTGAGGATCCAGATAGCTATGCATCTCAACCTCAATTGTAGACGGATTGTGAGATTATTCAGCTATATGCGTGATTGGGATGGTGAGTCTTGAAGACTCTGTGCGATCTCGTCTACTAACCTGTAGGAACAACTAAGTATTTGATGTATCTGTTCCGCAGGCTAAGACGACGAGGTTGGCATGTACATCGAGACCGGTGAATAAGACTTGAAGAGGCAAACGCATCTCCGAGTAGCCGCGGTGAACGTGTGTGTGACGATGATGTAGGCTCATCGTACAAAATTTGTGAGTCATAACCCAAAATCTTCTGTCGCATCGAAATCGAAGTAGAATGACTGTAGCTGGTCCAACATAAAGCCTCACTTACAATACTTTTAAACCAGTTTTATTTGGAGCAAAGTTTGAGAACATGTTCAATATGAGGATTATTCTAATTAAAGTTCGTATTATCCAAGAGTTGCTAACCAATATGTTTCTCATTCATCAGTTGCTCCTTTGTTTATGCACCTTGGGTTGGAAGAGCGATGGCTGCGGGTAGGTCTTGGATAGTGCTGAGGGAATTCGTGTGCAGAAGCGGTCGTGACACCTTAAATATGAGTAGTTGTTCCAGTGTGGGATGTGAAATTTCAAGCACTATATAAAATGTTTAATTCACTAATTATTGATTACATATGTGTTTGTTTCCCCATGGTTTGTGAGAGACTCGAGGTGAATGCAGAGACTTCCCTTACACAACAAAGCATATTTTTGCGTTTTGAGGAGATTGACCGGTGTACGTGTGTTTGCGTTCAGTATGCACGTTCACTAAGGAGTACAGGATTCCAGGAGTGTGCGCTAGCCCCAGACACCAGGGAGATAAAACACAAAATGTAGATAATTAACAACAACATAATACACTGCTGAAAAATACACTTAACGTAATACACTCGACCAAACACTTCAGCAACGAGGATGATAAATATAAAACTCGCAAAAAAAGATACGTTCCTCATCCTGTCAACTGAGCGTTATTATTTTCAGACAAACTTGAGACATTAGTGTAAGAACTATTTGGTGATGAGCAAACAAGATTCAACAACGAGACATAAACTGATCAAGGTTACACAGACGTTGACTAACAGAAATTGAGGAAATGTCCACTGAACAAAGGGGGGGTCAAATATACAGTCAAGATATCTGGTGTAGGCCACCAAGCCTGCAGTTAAGTAGACTGCAGTGGCAATCTCCTCGCTGCAGTAAGGACTAGCACGCAGAATTTAGCCAGGTTCTTGCTGTGAGATTTACCCCATTTTCACCGAAGGGCAGCCTGGCAGATTCCCGGCAGTTTCTGGGGGGGAATGCTCCTTAAGCGCGCTCACCCTGCCGATCCAACAGGGTCCCAGAGCGTGCTCAATGGGATTGAGATCCGGTGCTCTGCAAGCTGGCCATGGCAGAACACTGAGCATTCCGGTCTTGCGAAGGAAATCACGCAAAGAACGAGACAGTAGGCTGGTAAGGCATTGTCATGCTGGAAGATGGGTCATGTCAGTGTAGGAGCCTGCAAAGTCAAGTAGAGTATCAACATGATGAGAGGATTGTCTCAAATCCTGTAACACAGAGAGTTGCACTGCAATGAACAGACAAGCTCAAGCCAAACAAATGTGCTGTGACACAAACACACCCCAGACCATAGACGGACCCTACACCTCCAATCATCCCGCTCCAAGAAGTAACAGCCTGTAAACGCACATTCCTACACATAAATACACAAATCCACCATCACGAAGCCCTGGTAAAAACCAAAACGCAATTTCAGTGAAGAGCACTTTCCTAGGCCAGTGTGTCTGGCTCCAGCGACGGGGTTTGTTGGCCCAGATAAGGTGACGTATGTTGCCGTGAATGTCTGGTGAGGCCACGCCCACAGAAATTCTTGCCTTACAAAAATCAGGCCTACAACCCCAGCCTGCCCTGTCTCAGCCTAGTGCGGACAGTCTGAAGCACACTGAGTGGAGGGATTGTGCGGATCCTGATGCAACTCGGGACATAGTTGTAGTGGCGATCCGTGTACCGTGTCCGCAGGTGTTGATGTTCGGAGGTAGTACGATCCATATGTATACCGATGGTCTGCCACTAGCAGAAGGAGTGGTCAGGCTGAACCGTCCTAGTACTCCCCATGATGACTACGCCTGCTCTTTAGGCGTTCCACAGTAACAGACATTGCGAATTTATTGCCCTGTGCCACATCTTGCAAGTCCTCATGCCTCCTTGCAGCATGGCCTAAGGCAACGTAATCATGCAGATGAGCAAACCCTGGGCATCTTTCTTTTTGGTGTTTTTCGGATCGTAGAAGCCTCCTTAGTTGTCCTAAGTTTTCATAAACTGTGACCTTAATTGCCTTACCGTCTGTAAGCTGCTAGTGTTTTAACGACCGTTTCACTGGTTGCATGTTCATTGTTCACTTGAACCAAACATGAAAACAGGTTTAAACGCCTTAAATTAAATATTGTGTAAAGTTTATTTTAGTATTTTATACTTAGTATTATCTTTAAAGAAGTGGTCCTGAATATTGAAAGGCGAGGCATTTATTTTATATGCTGAGTTTATGTAGTAGGTATTTTAGTAAGGAGTAGTGTAATCGCACTCTTCTGAACAGTATCGCTACGATACTGACTATTCGGAAGAGCTTAAGGAGTGGAGAGGCTTGACATACTATGAGACAAGGTGGCCAAGTGAGAGTGTGAGTCGATAGTTGTGTAAGTGTAAAAACAACCAAGTAAACAGCGTTTGACTGATAGTTACTTAGGTGTAGGAGCAAATTAAGTGGTTGAAGGTGTTTCCGACTTACCCATGTTAGGCAAAGTTGCCACGTAGGCCTAATAGATGACAGGCCTTGAAGCCTTATGCCAATACCCATACATATGGTTCCTGCCTCAGCTAAGCCCTCAAAAGCCCAGCATGAGATAAGAATCGCAAGTAGTTGACAAATATTTGCCATACTTCTACATAACTTCTCAATGCCAACGATATCACCAGGGTGAAACTTGGAACTCCTGTAGATCATGAAAATACTTTGGATGGTGAAACTACTTATACCAGCCATCTAGAAAAGCATATTCAGGCATTGTTGAAAGTCAGGACAATCATTAGTTACATTGCAAATAAAAACAAAAACAGTAGGCATTATAATGAACATGTAGAGTCGGAGGCTTTAGTCACCGGGCCCCGCGTACCTCCAAAAGTAATATTTCAATCATTATAATTTATTAAAAAAACAGGATTCCATCATATTGCCGCAAAAAAAATTACGTTTAACAAATAATATCCACCCCTGTTGACGTATCAAAACTTCGTCATCTTTAGAAAACTATCATGTTATCTGTGATTACATTACACATTCCGCGAATAGTTTTTTGGTAATGTATGGAAATCATTTTATTTGATTGATTTATTATACCAAAGTGTCAAATGGAACCTGCCTAGTGATGCACCTGGATTATACCAGTATTAGCTCTATAATAATCTGTATAAACGATATGTTAGGCTTAAGTTGTACAGTGCTAAAACACACCTGGAAACCAAGGTTGGCTATAGTTGTCATTTAACACCACAACTAGGTTAACCATGGTACTATTTAGGATCAGTGTGTAACACACCTGATTTAAACAGGTTGGCTCCCTGTAACACACCTGGTTATAAACCATGTTTGGCTTATATGATTGTTACAGTTACAACACCCTGTTAACCAAGGTGGCTATTAGTGTCAGTGTAACAACCTGTTAACCAGCGTTGGACTATATAGTTGAGTCAAGTGATAACACCAACCTGGAATAACCAGGTTGCCTATATAGTTAGTCATATGTAACCACACTCTGGTTAAACCAGGTATTGGCTATATTGTTCATGATAAACATCCCACCTGGTTAACCAGGTTGCTTTAATAGTTATCTGTAAACACACCTGGTAACCAGTATGGCATATAGTCGTCAGTACTTTAAACACCACCTGTTACCAGTGGCGTTATAGTGTCTAGTCTGGTAACACACCCTGGAACCAGTGGTTGGCTATAGTCAGTGTAAACACACCTGGTTAACCAGGTGGCTATAGTTTCAGTGTAAACACCTGTTAACCAGGCTGGCTATAGTTGTAGTGGAACACACGCTGGTTAACCATTGGTAAGTTTCATGTAACACACCTGTTTTACCAGCAGTTGCTATTGAGGTTTGTCAGTGTAACACACGCTGGTAACCAGGTTGGCTTATATTGTCAGGTGTAACACACCTGGGTTGTTTAACCGTGTCATGGGCTATATTAGCAGTTGTAACACACTGTTAACCCAGGTTGCATATAGTTGTCAGTTAACACCCCGTTAACAGGTTGGCTATGTTGTCAGCTGTTTAACATGGTTCAGGTTTCCCTTCTCTCCAGACGGTTTCTACATATCTATCTTGGAAGTATCACTTCTTCCAAGCCCGGCTTTGAGACCGGAGTTCTTACCTATGGATCTTGATAGTACCTGGGAGTACGTAAGAAACTGGGTAGGTTTTCAATACCTGTGTGACAACACCCCATTGAATCATCTACACGGCTATTTCCAGAACATTGTTCATGTACCACAGATTAGCCTACGTCCTGACTAAAATTATGGCAGTCGAATATTCCATTGAAACATGCTTCTTAGTCCAGACCAGGCCTAATTTTGTGTTATGTCCAGGCATGTTATATAATAGTAATATCTGCATTAGTCATTTTGAAATTAATTCTAACAAAAATTTTCCCACGATATATTGTCTTCAGTAACCTTAAATGCTGACGTTGACCAAACGGTCTGTCATCCCGGTACCCTGAGCTAGTGTATGTCATATCTGGCGTCCCCCAGTGAAGGCGACGAACTACATTCTTCCACTGCCAACCCGCAGGACCAGAAATCCCAAGCCCAAGAGGCTGCAAGTGAGTACAGAAGATGCTGGAGAACGGCCTTCGCAGAGAGGATCCTCCGATGATTCAAAGTGAACATGAAGGGACCCTGGCTGTTTATTAGGCCACCAACAGAAGCAAAAGGATTGGAACTCAGAGTGACTCGTCTGGAATATGTACAATAAAGTAATGTATTTTTACGTGGGTTTCTTGCCATGGCCCATCGCTTACTTTTTCTTTATTAATCTGTTTCTTGAAGGTGGCTAGTTCTTCCCACAACCATCAGCCCCATCTTACAGTCCAAGTAAACAGGCTCTTCTCTTCTCCAGACATCTTCAAAGCAGGCCACAGGGGACCAGATACCCAGTGCCAACCCGAGAGATGCCCTACGCGAAGCGAACTTTCTGCCTCAACGTGCTGGAGGAGAGCATCAAGGAGCTGAGCAGAGGAGAGGAGAAGAGAAGGAAGAGAACTGTGGTCTCCTGTGAACCCCCGAGTTTAAAACGAGTGCTACAGGAGTCTTTTACGATGGCAGGGTGGATTTCATCCCACCCTCTAGACACCAATGTCCTATTGAATTTGTAGAGTCTCAGAGGTTTCATTGAGTTGGGTATTAAAGCGAGTACGTGAAAAACAGTTTTACCTATCAGGAGGAGGCAGATCGATGCGTTTCTGTCCTCTTGTCTTTCGACAGCCATTGTCTAAAGCAATTCACCACTATTCTTTTTTGTTTGCCATTTATTTATGGTCCATCGCCTCTGTTAAAGCCTTTGTTCTGCCCCCCCTCTCTTCTCATTCAGCCACTGCAGACACAAAAACGTCCAAGAAGAGACAACAGAAGACCAATAAAAAACTAAGAGGCAGCGTGAAGCCGAGCCAATAAGAGAAAGCCTGCTGTATGCTCAATGTAGCCAACGACCTGCTCCCAGAGCTCTACTCACCCATGAGAAACACAAGGACGTAAGATGTCACTCACTACCCACGTCATAACACTGCTTTGTTCTGTTGCATAATCTTTGTAGGGGAAACATACTGGTATCCCGTTACCCTTCCTGTATCTCCACTCCTTATCTCGAGTGGTGTGAGTCATTTTTTGTATAGGACTTCTGCTGGCACATATCTGTGGAGCTTCAGATCCAACACTCAATGCACTTAGAATCAAGCAATGCATGACATGCATGCTAACTGTGTACTGGTGGAGATTGAAACACAACCACTTCTAGTCTTGTTGACTTCCTGTCACTCTTGTCTTGATAATCTGCATGATACTTTATGTCATACCTCCTTATGTTTCTTTTGTGTGATCCACCTTGCACGCGGACCCTCGGTCCACGACCCTCCCCCCCATCATGGAATCCAGACCCCCTCTGACCTGCCACCTGAGGGACGCCGCCGACGCCTTCCTCACCCCTGTCCCGGACAATGCACTGGGAGTTTCGCTCTCTCGGGAGGTGCAAGTTGGGAGACCATGTGTTTTGGTAGGGAAGCTGCACAAACCAGGGCCAGGACCCGAGGACTCGATACCAGCACCTGGTACAACGAGTGTAAACACCACCTGTGCAACGCATGTGCTGTTGGCACTGTCTCTACTCTTGATGGAGGTAAAGAACCAGGGAAGAGGATAGGCAGGATAAGTGTCTGTATCTATCATATCAATGCAACACATCACGTTCTGACAGAACTGTAACTACGATATTGTTCTAAAGTTCACTATATTTTTTTAAATGAAGACAAAAATGTACTTAATAGTGTAAGATTAGATATTTCACTTTAAAATGTGAAAAAATGCATTTTTGAGGAAAGAATATTACTTAGTTTTGCTCTGTTTTAGACAGATTAACTATAAGTAATGTTTGTCACACATCATCCATTGAGATGAGTGTGTTAAAAAATACAGTCGCCTCCTTGAAAAGAATTAGGAGCATTAATTTAATTATATTTTACTCAAAATAATGTAACTTTGTTTGGGCAAGTGTGTTAGAATGGTGGAAAGTGGGATGTGTGTGAGAAAGAAAAAAGAGGGAGTGGGGATAGGGAGAGAGGGAGAGTGGTCCTGCTGTGTTGGGTAGTGTGTGTTGTGCAATGCAAATTTGTTTCCCATTGTTTCATCAACAAACAAAACAATGACACCGATATGCTTATAAGTAAATTGCATATTAAAAAAGATGTATTTTCCCATTGACACTGTAATATCAGTATTTCATAACAATTTGCAGCAGGGACTACATGTATCAGATGGAACTTGACTGTTAGTGAGCAGAGTCCAGTTCTAAGGTGGAATTTATCAGAACGCCACTCTCTTTGTGAGCATATTCCGAAGGGTTGTACAGTTCGTCTTGTTGTGCCTGTGCTCTCATCTGAGCTATTCCCAGGAGACGAGAAGGGAAATCAAAAGAGAAAGAAGTATGGAGGTGAGGAGCGGGTCTGAGGGGGAAAAAAAGGGAAAATCTGTAAGAAGAGGATTTCCAGGAAAAGGCAGGCAGACAGACGGGTAGGACGGACAGACCTGACAGGCGGGGTGTCATCTGTAACAGGTAAGTGCCAGGCCAGAGTGACCAGGATTCAGGTACGCACTTGGAAGACTAATAGATTACTCGCGGGAAATGGCGTGTGGGAAATGACCTGATGCAATGCCTCTCTCCGGAGAGAGCGGGCTGGGGAGAGGACCGATTTGAGGATATTTTTGGTAAAGTGCATTGCAGGAAGGGGGAGGGGGGGGGGGGCGGGGGGCGGCTTCATGGCAGGTGCGTAATCCATCCTGGAGACAGAGTGGCTGACCCACCCTGGAACAACCACTCCGAAAAAGCAGTCCAGTGCCCAAAGCACTGCATTATGGGCCAGTTTCCTGGACACATATACAAACAAAGAAGCTAAATGGAGAATCTCCATTGAATCTCCACGAACCCACTACCCTGTGCAAGCATCATGCTGTACCAACTGAGCTACAAAGGACCAAGTATAAACACGATTAGAGTGAGGTCAGATAAGGGAGAAAACATGAAGGGTTTTCAAAACACGGAACACCGTGTGCGTAACAGTGTGTGTTGTGTGTGTGTGTGTGTGTGTGTGTGTGTGTGTCTTCCATTCCAGTGCTGTGAGTGCCTATATGCTCATTCCTGTATTATCTGAGGCAGACATCCTGACTGAATCCTGACTGAGAGAGGAGAGCGCTCCATGCCATGGTCCCATGCTGTGCTACTTGACTGACTGACAGAGCGAGTGGGTGAACATGAGAAAAGGAGAGATGGTGAACGAGAAAAAGAAAAGGGGGAGAGAAATAAACGAGAGGGTAACAACGTAATGAGAGTGAGTSGGAAAGTAAGAAAAGAAAAGAGCGTGAGGGTGCACGGTTGGCAGCCCTGCAGGGCAGTCCGGTGAAGAGAAAGCAAGGCTAGTGCCTAGAAAACCTAGCCTGCGCTACTGCAGATCCCCTCTCAATTTCCCCCCAGCAGGGATTGATTCGCCGGTCGATACTGCTGCCTGACATTGTCCACAGCTCACAAAGCGTGGCCCCAGCCAATACACACATATGTATATATCTGCTGTTAGTACATCCAAGGACCACTCTCTCCGACATTTACAATTAAATGACTATTTCCACTGTGACATCGATTCTCGTAGTGTCTGTTGTGTGTTTGTTTTGTTTTGTGGTGTGAACTCAAGCATGAGGCTACGTTTTTTCCCCCTCACTGTCGGTCTCAACTTTATCACCACTTGGATGTGTGACCACGACGCCACGTTATTAACTGACTGCTGACTGCACTCGGACAAATTACAGTTAAACATACAAATTGCTACCATAAAAAAAGAAGCTGTATATGCGAAACAAATAAGTATGTCAAGCCCATATGAAAATTAAATTTTTTAAGGAATTTCATGTGGTGATTGCTGCCCAGATAAAGCTCTAGTGGGGCTTTAGTAGGGAATCGCTCTGCGTTGTGTTAAGCCTCGTCATCATTGGGCTGGACGTGTGTGTGTGTGGGTGGTCAGGGCAGCTCTTCAGACGGGTGGCCCTTGGGGGGGAGGCCACGGGGGGTAACCGGAGACAGGGCCCTCCCACCCTCCCCTGGCTGCCCTATCGATCGCACTCCTCTCCTCTCCTCACCAGCACAGGGCTCTCCTCTCCTCACCAACACACTCCTCTCCTCTCCTCACCAGCACAGGGCTCTCCTCTCCATGGGAGGACATGTCAAAACAGACACGCTCCCACACACCTGGTCTCCCACCTGAGAATACTCCACCTCAACAACAACAGAGGAAAAGTCCACCTTAGTCTTTCCTGCTGAATGGAAATGTAGCTGAGTTAGTTTACGTAGACCCTGCATATCATACGTCTGTATAGATGGACTATAGCCTACGTGATATAGCAGTGGAAGTGTGTCTTATAAGCTGCGGCTTTTCTCTTTGGTGTCTGTGTTATATTCATATACAGTTAAGATATCATTTTGGAATCCCTTGACAGAAACGGTAGTGGGACTGAGTCTGCCACACAGCTGAATTCATTTCCTGATTACAGGTGGTCACACGATGGGACAGAATAGTGGTAGGTTACCTACAATAAGTCTCACTGTTCGGTTATTTTGTTTTGAGTTTGTTTGATTCTCTTTCATGGGCCTACCCCAGACAGAGCACAGACAAAGGTTTTGAACCTTCGAACAGTATCAAGTAGTAGCTTGCCCAGTTAGTTACCACACAAGCACTGTCTGCTCTTCTCTTTTGTTCCCTCTCGTTCTCTCTCTATCCCTCCCTGTCGTCTTCATGCCCTTTCCCCTCCTCTCCTCCTTCTCCTGTCTCCCCTCCCGGGGTAACTGTAGCCTCACAGGAAGCCCATTGTCTGGGCCTGAGGAATCTTGTTCTAGGCCGTTTTCTACTTATCAATGACTGGGGGGCCAGGAGGGAAGTAGGYGGGGGAGTAGCGAGGGCTCCACTTCTCTCCAGCTGAAAGTCGGCACTTTGTGTCTCTGCAGAGGTGATATCTGCTCCCCTCGCTGGCATTCTTTAAGGGATCAGAGCCGGCCCCGCAAAGAGACACTCCAGACAGACTGAAGAGGGTAGGGAAGGCAGGGGGGAACATGGGGGAAGGGAACTATTGTGSCATCGGATGAAAAGCATTATTTAATTTCCCAGACTAAGACCAGACAAGGCATGTGTAGCATTTATCACTAGTTGTTGTTGAGGGGAGAAGACCCCCTCTTCTCGAAATTCAAACGCTTCCACCATCAAACTGGGACGTTCAAATGAGCTTTGAGGGTGTTCCACCTACTTTTGAGGCAGAGAGGGAGCGAGGGAGAGGCTAAGGAAGCAGCAAAAAGAGAGGAGAGAACCCGTCTGACATCAGTAACGCCATCCATTACAGTGCTATAATTATGGTAAGTGAGGCAGAACCGGATCAATACGGCAATTCATCAATCGCATTCCAAACTATTTCAATCTGGTTTATGTCATCATGCCACTGCCCACGGCGTCCTTCACTCCGCCAGCACAATATCTCGCCCACACATCAAGGTTCCATCCCGGCCTAATCCACTTTCCCCTGAACGTCCATTATTCTGGACGCTCCCCTTAATTGATCCACTGCCGCAGTAGTCCGAGTGCCAAGACTGGTCATAGGTGAACCCCCCCCCAGAGCATACCTAGCTAAAGGGAACAGAGATGGGCACAATGAGAGTATCTTCTCTAGATCCTGCCTATTGTGGTCCACACACACACACACACCCTCCCTCCTATCACCTACCCATGGCTGCCTAGTTCACATGGGGTAGCTCCTAATCCCACTTCATTCCCAGGGTTACTAATCAGCCTGTCACTTTTGTGTTTAATGGACCGTTTTCAGACGTTTTATACTATCTACCGCGGACAAGCTGCCGTATGTCTAAAAATAGTGTTTTGATATCATTTGTACTGTATGCAAATTGTATCAGCATTTTATTTGTAAGTTACATTGCATTACAATACAATTATGGCATGCTTAATTAAAACGTTGGATACCGGCAAGTTAAAGGAAATTAGTTTGTGTTGTTTGTGTTAATGCTGTGCTATAGACATATAGGCAATTGAATGAATTGCCAGCAAAGCAGTAAAAATACATTTATACTGGAAATGACTGTGTACCTGGCTAGTCTACACACTAAACCCAATGGTAATGTTTTCCCCACAGCAAGACGGATGACTTTGAGATATCTGTGATGTTGCTGAATGCTGTGTTTAGTGTTATAGCATAAAGTAATTGCTCGTTTGAGTAATTTGAGCGTCACAGGCGTGTTGGGGAACAAGAAATGAAGCATGTACATGACTCGGAGCCATTTAACCTAATATGGGCCTTTCAATCAAGACTAATGCTGACGTGACAACCTGCAGCACTATTTCTGTTTCTGTCCAACTGGTGACACATTTTCTTGTAAATATTCTAAAATCGAAATTGAAACAAGATTGGCATTTTCCCACCAGAGATGTGTTTCCATCAACTTGACCAGTTCCGGATAAAAGCCTGGGCGTGATGATGTAGTCCACAAAACATTTCACAGTGGGTTATATTGTGGGTTATACTGTGGGTTATATTGTGAATTTTCCCTGTCTGGTCTAGCCAACAGCTCGCAGATACAGCCTACATATATATATGTATGTATGTATGTATGCATATATATATGTTTATGTATGTATGTATATATGCATATCTATATGTGTATGTATGTATGTATATATATATGTGTGTATATATATATGTGTATATTTATGTATATATATATATATGTGTGTATAGCCTACATGATGATAATATTATAGACAAAAGAGTGAGATTATTTGTATTTGCCAAACGGCAGCCAAGCATCGATCATTATGTCACCGGAGTAAGACTACATATTTATTGGAAAGCAGCATCAAGCTCATCACTGCACTTTCACCACCCTGTGAAGTTCACCATAACTTATTTCATCTGTATCCTAACAAACTGCAGGGTTTCRTGAGTCATAGTGGGAGGGCCATACAATATACCATTACTACGATATGACGGTTTATTATATCAATATTTGCGCGTTYAGGCGTTCCCGACCTCCATTTCTCGCATAGTTAATTTTACAGACACTAACAGATCCCACCGTGCCTAGCGTATTTTGTTTTGTCGCCATTTGGAAAGTTTCCATCAGGCCTGTCGTGACATTTTTTTTTAATCAGACATGTACTTTACTCGCATGAAAAGGTTGGATGGAAACCTGGTTACTGTCAGAAAATAATGTGAATCTTTAACCACTTGATAGCTGGCACACCAATTTGAATGGTACTGTGTGCCAATGAACATAACGGAAGCAATACAAGCTGTAGTTTATTTTATTTGTGAATTTATGAATAGCTTTATCTAAATGGCCTGTTGTTCAAGGGACTTACGTGTGATGCTTAGTTAAAATTCATATCGATTTCGATATTCTATGGTGGCGAGAGCTGAATGTATCTCGTTGCACAGGAAATGGTACATTTATCAGTTGCCTGGTTTGTTCTGGGGAAGGGTCAGAGTTCTGTAACACAAAGGTGTCTTAAGATTCCTTTTTGTTCCAAATGAAAACAAACGCTTGTTTTTCTGTCTCTTTCACCTTTTTGTTTGGGAACATACAGTAAGTAGTCTTTTGTGAACGCACGGTATTTGGTAGCGTAAGTGGTAATTRCGACTGCYTCTTTTGTTGTGAAAATGTGGCATGAGGAATGGCAACTGTTCAAAGGAGGCAGCGAGCACTTTCAAAATGGTTGCCAAAGCTTTTAAGATGGCTGCCAGGGCATTAGGTGTAAAGGGGGTTAGGGGTGTATCAATGGTAAACGTTAGAGCTAATACCATGACATGTCGGCCATCATTGTCACTGGAGATTCTGTCCTGGGCTCTGCTGAGTTCTGTGTTTGTGCCTTTTCCTTTTTTTGTAGCTCTTGCTGTCTTTTATCTGAATGTTGTTGAACTTGGCAGCAAACTTCTTGGCAGCGACTGCTTCTGTGTCATCCAACAATGGAGGCAGCTAACGTGATTCTCTCAGTATAGCTTTGCCTGGCAGGATGGTTTAACAGCTACGTTGAGGATAAGCATGAGAGAGAGAGAGAGAGAGACACCGACTGAGAGAGGAAAGGAGGAGAATGAAGACAAATACGAGCGAGAGAGACTGACTCGCTTTAAAATGGCGGCTCGACAAGCGATGGCACTCATTCAAAGCCAATGCTTTTCATCTCCGTCAAGTATTTTATTTGTGAGTGTAGCGTCTGGGCGACAGTTTTTGTATATTGGAGAATCGATGATAGCACTGTATTTGCGCCGTTCTTAGAGGAAAGGGCTGCCATAAAATGGAGGCAGTCAGATGTTCACAAAATGGAGGCGGTTGGGAGGGGCGAAGAGGAGAGTTTGGGCGCGCCGGTAACAGGCTACTCTGCTATGACGTTTAAGGAAGGGGGGGGCACATAAAAAGAAATCCCCACGTTTTGTCTACCTGACACAAAAAAAATGCATTATTGCCACCAGTCGCCGAATTGTTTGTCTTTTATGTAAAAAAAACAAAAAAACACCACTGATCCAGGCATTAGACTGGCGTTTACACTTTTGGTTGTACAGACGTAGCATTCAGAACCGAACAAAAGCATGTATCTCTTTTTCCCCCTCTCTCTTTCGCTGTCGATTTGGCTGCGAGTACAGGGGTCTGCCAGGGTTGAAATGCCAACCCAGCGCCTTGGCTGGCATAAGCCCTGATCCTTACGCACTGGCGGGCATATGCCAGACAGACAATTGGACTGGCATACTCTCCACCATTGAGCCTTTTTCTAAGGGCTGTTTTCTTTATCTGACACCCTCAAGTTTTCTCTCAAATTCCTCCGTTGTAGCGAATCCGTTAGCGAGCATTAATTACGTTCCGATAATCATGCTAAATAGTGCATTATGGTCAATAGTGAACAAAAGTAATATTTTGTACTTGTCTGTGTAAAATGCAGTATAGTGTATTGTAGATTTATTGGTATTGCAATATTTGCATTATTTATATATATATAAAAATGCACACACACATTTTCTAAGAAGGGTGTATATATGTGTATTGAAATGCATAGAGTTGGAGAGTCGAGGTACCATATGTAAATATTGGTAATTTATGACTTCTCTGAAATGAACTGCAGAAGAAAATGAATCGTGGCTCGATATTGACTGACAGCCTTTTGAAATCATACCATATATCATATCATTTCATTAAAAGGGAAATAAAAAAAGTGTCTGTAAAATCAATAAGGAATATATTGTTTTACAATGCACATTTCATAATAAAGTTAAGTCATTGATATGTGACATGGTAGGCTATTTAAATTTCAAATATGAAACAAAAAATGTTTTATCACAAATTCTTCTCAAGAGGCAGTCTAACTGAAATTGTTTTATTTTGTAACAATAATATCACAAAACATATCCCCCGATCTGATAATATTTATTGGCATTTTCAGGTAGTATTTGTTGCATAGAGCTYTGTTTAATGAGGTGTGTGAGTGCGCGCGTCTGTGTGTGTGTTAGTCAGGCAGAGCCCAGTAGTTTTGGGTGGGTAAACCTGGCTCTAGTGACTGTAGTTGGGCAGTGTGTAGGCAGGGGGAAGACCCAGCAGGAGTGGCCAGGCTGGGCATGTTGTGTGCAGTGACTGGGGGTTTCCCTTCCCTCCTCGCTGCGGGCCATGTGTGAAAGCCCCACTGTATGCTGGGAAAAGCCTAGCGGGCTGAGTAGAGGATAGCGGCTGGGCTGGGTTTGCCGTGGAGCGGTGCAGATCGTCACTCACCCAGTTCTTCAACCCTGGCACCAACCTCCCTCCCCTAGTCTGCTCCAGACAGGAGCTCTAGCCAGGGACTCTCTCTATGAGAGAGAGAGAGCACTAGCGTAACAGAGAGAGAGAAAATGGAGAGGGAGGGGAGGCYGAGGAGGCGGCAGTGCAAAAGTTGGCTGCCAAAGCAGTTCACCCTGTCATTTTTGTATTTTTCTGCTTGTGCTGCACGAGCATGGAGATGTTCTACTCCCACTGTTTCAGAGAGCGAGAAAGAGGAGGGGATGAGAGAAGCCAAGTCGAGGCTTCCCTTCCCACAAGGCGAGCTCTGGTTTTGTGTCGGTTGTTCCTGCCAGGGTGGCGGTACAGTCGCTCCTCATTCCCCTCCCGACCACCCCGCGCAAGAGACAAAAGGTGCYCCCACCCCGGTTCCTGTTTATTTTCCCAGGTCCCATGTATTGACTCATCTGGCCCAGAGTGACTTGTTTATGTGCAAAGTCACCCGTTTGTTTCAAGGAGTAAATTCGATTAGATCACCGCGGGGGAGGACGGGGCCTGAGGTGGCGTGATCATTTCCCGTCTTGTACCCCCCTCAGACCCCAACACCCCTCCTCAATTTCTCTCCATCTTTWTTTTCTTCTCAGTGCGGAGAATGGACATTTTTGGGTGGGAAATTCAAGAGCGAGAGACGAGAGTGGGTATGGACTCGGAGCGAGAGAGAGAGAGATCCGCTGCTCCCTCTCAACCATGTTTTCCATGACCTCCTCAGTAGGAGAGCAGAGAGGCGGTGACTGACACTTCCTGGTCTCAGACAGCACGTCGTTCCCTGCAGTTGTAAAATGGCGGAGGTGGAATGGGGGGGCTCTAACTTGGCACTGACGGCCGCTACGCTGCCTGTTTTACAGCACACCACACATCACAACCACCACCACACACACCCCAACAACACACACATCACACACACACACACACACACACACACACACACACACCACACACACACACACACACACACACACACACACACCACACACACACACACACACACACACACACAGTACCTCGACACTGCAGCTGGAGCCTGTCAGCTGGGCCCTGGGACAACAGTGAATTACAGCTCACAGACACACACACTTTCTCTCCCGGCTTTCTTCCCGTGTCACCGAGGGGCAGACCTCCCCAGTACTCACCAAGATTAGATCTCTGGCAAATGACAATCAAACTGACAACACTTTGTTTTGATTCAATACTGTACAACCTCTGACCGACGACAACTCCTGCTGTCCCAGGCTGCTGCCGGGTAGAAAAGATGACATGACGAGAAGTTCAAGATGTCTGAGTTCTCCTCCTCTCCTCTTCCCCGGAACACAAGGGCTTGGCCACAAGTAGTGCACTATTTAGGGGACAGGGTGCCATTTGGGAGACAGACAAGCAAGAGGAGCCTGTGAAATCTCCAGTGTTTTTCAACGTTCTCCTGCTCACGATAGCTACGCCGTTGGAACCTATCAGGGAGAATGTGTACAGTATTTGAGGGAGAATGTGTACAGTATTTTCCGCGTCCCAAATGGCACCCTATTCCCAACGCGGTGCACTACTTTTGTCGAGGGCGCAGAGCCAATTTGTCAGTAGAAAGTAGGGCTGTAAGCAGCCTCTATTGTACCTATCCTGAGCTTTCTCCAGTGGTTAGTTGTTACCATAGCGAGAGCGAGTGTGTGTGTATAGAGTCAGACAAAGACAGGAAGTGTTTTTGAGCGAGGGGGGTGGGGGGTTTACTGAACGCTTTTTCCATCACTATGATCACTGGGCAACTTGTGGTGGGGGGGGTGGGGGTGCGATTTAAAGAAAAGAGCAGTACACAGTGCATTCTTTTTATTTGTTTTATTTCACCTTTATTTAACCACATGCCATTAGCTTGTTTGTTCAAAGCGAACGATATCTCGACCTTTTTTAAGAATGCTTTATTTGTGTCTGCTTCATTATTATCTTATATTCTCACCCACCAGTCCTCCTAGCAATGTAAAACGCACACACACACACACACACACACACACACACACACACACACACACACACACACACACACACAACACACACACACACACACACACACACACACCACACACTTGGCTCTCATGCACAGTTGACCCTTCCTCAATCTTTCTATTTCTCCCCATCAGGGCTAGGGAGGATCGCAGAGCACATCGATCCATGACAGCTTCGACTTTTCTCTCTCACAGTCCTGCTATTAGAGAGAGAGAGGGAGAGAGACAGGAGAGAGAAGATTAGAACACGAGAGAGAGGTAAATTGAAAGCGGCCCCAGGTGTGATGTTTCACCAGACCCCTAAGAGAATGCTGGGATTGGAACTGCTGTTTTTTTATTTTTTGTGCCTTGCTGGGAAAAGGCCAAGAACTGGTCTCTCCTCCTCGGGCCTCCCCCCTTCTTTTTCCACCCCTCTTCCTAGAAACGACGGCAGAATAAACAGCAGAGGAGAGGAGGGAAGGAGGGAGTGAGTGAGCAAGGTCCTCTCTCTCTTCTCCCTCTATCTTCCCTCTCTCTCCCTTCTTCATTCCACATAGCCCAGCCTACGGGGCACAGAGTTTTGAACTTTTCCCACAGTTTTCCTCTGGAGCAGCAGGGAGGTCTAGTGAGCCAGCTAGGAGGGAGCGCTCTCCTCTTTTCTGCTACGCTCTCTGCCTCTTCCACTCTCCCTCTCCCCTTCTCTTTACCTCCTTCACTGCATTGTTCCCTTCCCCCAATGAGCCCTGTACGGGGCCTTTGTAAGCCAGTGTCCAGGAGGGCAGACCCAGAACACTGAAGCACCTATGAGGAGGTGAGGTAGAGATGGATCGGGTAATGGAAGTATAGATGATGTAGAGAGGTAGAGATGGATCGGGTAGATGAAAGATAGATAATGTAGGGATGGATCGGGTAGATGGAAGTGAGAGTGAATGGTGGGAGAGGTAGAGATGGATCGGGTAGATGGAAGTAGAGATGAATGTGGAGAGGTAGAGATGGATCGGGTAGATGGAAGTAGAGATGAATGTGGAGAGGTAGAGATGGATCGGGTAGATGGAAGTGAGATAAATGTGGATGAGGTAGAGATGGATCGGTAGATGGAGAGAGAGATGTGTAGAGGTGGTATGCGGGTAGATGGAAGTAGAGATGAATGTAGAGAGGTAGAGATGGATCGGTGTAATGGAAGTAGAGATGAATGTGGAGATGGATTGGGTAGATGGAAGTATAGATGAATGTAGAGAGGTAGAGATGGATCGGGTAGATGGCAGTATAGATGAATGTAGGGATGGATCGGGTAGATGGAAGTATAGATGAATGTAGAGAGGTAGAGATGGATCGGGTAGATGGAAGTATAGAATGAATGTAGGGATGGATCGGGTAGATGGAAGTATAGATGAATGTAGAGAGGTAGAGATGGATCGGGTAGATGATATATGTATGAATTGTAGGGATGGATCGAGTAGATGGAAGTATAGATGAATGTAGAGAGGTTGAGATGGATCGGGTAGATGGAAGTATAGATGAATGTAGGGATGGATCGGGTAGATGGAAGTATAGATGAATGTAGAGATGGATCGGGTAGATGGAAGTATAGATGAATGTAGGGATGGATCGGTAGATGGAAGTAGAGATGAATGTGGAGAGGTAGAGATGGATCGGGTAGATGGAAGTATAGATGAATGTGGAGAGTGTAGAGGTGGGTGAAGAGAGAGGTGGAATAATAGATGATGACGAAGGAGAGTTGTTGAGGTGAAGACAGGCTGGAAATGGAGGCAGACTGGAGAAGAGGCAGCACAGAGTGCTTACGGTTTCACCAGGGCTGCAGCAGCAACCGGGACCATACAGTGAACGACCTGAACCTACCACACACCTTCCTTCACTTTTGGAAAGGCAACAAATAGAATAGACAGAGGACAACTGGAGACGTTCCCTAATGCCTATGTCCAAACCTTGCGCACAAACACACCACACACACACACACACACACACCACACACACACAACAACCACACACACACACAACACACACACACACACACACCACCACACACCACACACACACACACACACACACAAAACACAAAACAGAATTCACCAGCCCTTCACACACTCAGTAACACACAGTGGAGTGTGTTCTTTAGTGGTTTGGAAGGGGCGTTACGGCACTACTACCATACTACTACGGCATTATTATGTCTTGTACAGTATGTACAGTATTGACAGACCAAACATTGGCTCTTGATGCCTGGGCTATGTTCAATGGGCAAGAGACGTTTCGAAACCTTTAGAAACGGGAAGGTTCTCCTGGAACTTGTCCAATTAGAAAGCTCCTTTTTATTTTTATTTTTTTGGGCCCTACTGAACAACCGTTTTTTGTTTTTTTCGGGGCCGGTTTTCAGGCCGACAGGAAAACAGAACCCTTTATGCCCTTGTTCCTCTTCCGCACTCCGTCTCCTCCTCCAAGGTGGTCAGTGTTTTTATTTCCACACACACGCTCACTCTCAAACGCCCGGCTGTCTAGATTGAAAGGACAGACGGGATCTGTAAACACAGCCACCGTACTCTTTTATACTCTTTTGTCCCCTCTTCCTCAGCCCCAAAGAATAACGCGCACACACCCACCAGCAGAACGCACACATATACACACGTAACACATACAGTACAATCAAACACACGCTAGCAATCGCACACACGCACAGGAGTGGGATTGAGGCCGTGCTGTAGATGAGGAGCAGAAAGGTTCTATGTAAACACTGAGCTTATTAAATATGGAGTGACGTAGGGAGCCTGGATGAAGGTCGAGGTTAGCCAAACACTGGACACAGGGAACGCAGACAGAAACAAACTCACTAGGGCAGGCTCTCCCTATATGCTCTCTCCTGTTTCTACTTTGCCCTGGCGCAGGCTAGATATGAGTGTGTGCTGACACGGTGCACTGAAAGGACCTCAGCGTGCCTTCAGTTTTAACCCTATAGGGACCGATTTCAGAGGAACGATCGAAAATGGCCGCTTACGTTTTTACGTACTGTAGCTGCTTGGAACTTCCCACGACTAATCTCCATGTTGATTGGGACCAGTGTTACAGTTGATATAACAAAACCCACATCAAGTGTCCCGGTGGTGGATTGTTCTGGAATGGCTCTCCGGTCATGTACCATTTCATTCAGAGGAAGGGAGGGTGTCAGGGAGATGGAGAGGGGAGGGAGGGATGGAGGACGAGAGGTTTACAGGAATGGCAAATTAAATCCGAAGGTTTTGGCGAATCCGCCACAATCGTTCAACAAAGCCCGGGCTTGACGCTCAACTCGGCGAGAGGGGGTGGAGAAAAAAAGCGAAAAAAAAGCTCGGGGAGTGAGACGAGAGGAGACGATACTTGTGAAAACAATAAGCCAATCCCTGTGGCTTCACCTTCCATTGATGGCGGACAGAAAGGGCCGTTTGTATTTCTAAATGAAGTTTCTGCCTCCTCTTTTATTGGCATGCGTGTTCCTGGGCTCAGTGTGTAAAAGGGCCTTTAGAAAGCAGGGTTTTAACACACAATTGGATTACAGCACGAGCACTTGGTGGGAAAGCGGACCGGCGGGAGGGAGAGGGACCCGGGAGAGGTACAGAGGGTTTGGCGCATGCATAATGAAGCGGCCGCTGGGGGCGGGCGGAGCGGGCCAGGCGGTGTCCCCCTCTCAGCCAGGGCTCAGAGGGGGAGATGGTAAGAAAGAGAGACTGGAGACTGCGAGCGAACGAGGGGGAGACTGAAGAGAGGGAGAGAACTGTGGGATGGAGGGAGGAAAAAGAGAGGGTAGAACAGAGGACGAAGGAGCGAGGGAAAGAGACAAATCTGGAAGAAGACGGGGAGAGCGCGGACCGAAAGAGGCTAGAGTGGAGAGGGAGGGACGAGACATAGGGATGACCTGGGATTGTGTGTGTCTGAGGCAAGGAGTTGCATCAGTAGACCAGTCAGCACACATGCAGCCGCGAGGCCGTCCCCTAACGATCTAATTAGTGTGTCAACTTGTTCACTAATTCAACTACCAGCCATCAAGACATTCCACACACACACATTCCCCCAGCTCTCCTCATCTCTCTTTCTGGCCCGAGACACCACTATATACTCCCACTCTAGTAGTAGTATACCGTACTCTACTGTAATCTACTCTCTCCCATTGGTCCGTTTAATAGACGAGGGCCTGCTCGTAAAAGTTTACCAGCTCGGTGGTTAAGAGTGTTACTGGTCTAGCCAGGTCGTGTTAAAGACCATATAGAGAACCAACGGTATGCACCCACAGTTAGACCCTAGGTCGTATTCATTAGGTAGCAAACGGACTGAAACACGGATGGACAACCTGAAAGTGTCCAATCAGAAATGCTTGTTTTCTGTTACAAAACATTTTGCTACAGTGTGCACTAATGAACACACCCAGGCTTTCCTCTCTCTCTCTCTCTCTCTCTCTCTCTCTCTCCTCTCTCTCTCTCTCTCTCTCTCTCTCTCTCTCTCTCTCTCTTCTCTCTCTCTCTCTCTCTCTCTCCTCTCTCTCTCTCTCTCTCTCTCTCTCTCTCTTCTCTCTCTCTCTCTCTCTCTCCTTCTCTCTCTCTCTCTCTCCTCTCTCTCTCTCTCTCTCTCTTCTCTCTCTCTCTCTCTCTCTCTCTCTCTCTCCTCTCTCTCTCTCTCTCTCTCTCTCTCTCTCCTCTCTCTCTCTCTCTCTCTCCTCCGCTCTCTCTCTCTCCATGACTCCGTTGTAAAACCGTCGGTTGCTATGGTGAAAATAGAGCCTCACACAGCTCGACCGTTAATTTCGTATGAAAGTTATTGGCCCGTCGTAGAAGGAGCTGTGACACTAATCCTGCGCAATGTATTAATGCTCCAGTAGGGCTGATAAATTCCATGGACAGTGCATGATTCATAACGGTTAACCATAATGAACGCTCCTCTATCCAACCGTTGATCTATGGTGGCTGTAGTGTCCTCTGCTGGACTGGAAGGAGGTCTGGGGAGGGAGGGGGGTCTTTGCGCTTGTCTTTACTTTCGACCCACCGGTCCCCCCCCATCCAGTCCACCCCCTTTCAGGCCCTTAGACGTAGTAGTGAAGGGTGGAATGGTCAGAGCCCTATACCCAGACACCTGGCTCTAGTCCTTTCTCTCCTTTCCTTCAGGCGAGGGGAGAGAAAAGATAAGAGCGACTTGTTAACGGACTTTCGTATAGAGGCTGCTGAATGGTCTTTTATGTGCGGGGGGGGGGGGCGTTGTTGTGTTAGTTGTGTTTTCCTGTTTTGTTTTAACCGGCCAGATTTTTCGTCCTCCCTTTCTCCCAGCTCTGAGGGCCCTCAACAGGGGGTAAATGCAGATGTGAGACACAGTCTGGGTCTCACGCCTCATTTGCATATTTAATTAGCGAGGGGGAAAGGCGCGTGAGAGCGTCGGGGTAGACTAGGGTGGGGGGGCTGTGGACTGTGTGAAAGTGCCTCCCCCACCCACACCCAGCAGCACCCAGCCACTAGCCTTATGCCCCCGGCGAACCACCCCCACCCCACCCCGCTTTCAGCCGCCTCTGTTCGGTTGCTGGGGGGACGTTTTGTTCCGCGGGCCTCCAGATTGCCTTTGTTTTAAGCTGTTGATGCAGACCACAAACGCTGAGCAGAATGCAAACAAGTTCCCTCTAAATTGTTTACTTTGTCTTGCGAGTGGAGGGAAACCACCAGCCAAAAACCTTTCTCCTTTTTTGTTTTGTTTTAGTATTTCAAGCAACACTTTTGACTTTCTGTCCTCCCTTCGCCGTTTTTGCCGCCTTTCTTTGCCCGTTACCCCTCTTGACGTTCCAGTCACGTATGTTCGGAACGTTTTTTTGTTGTTTCCCCCGCGACGTTGGCTGCCTCGGGAAATGGACCTTTTGCACTCTCCCCGACAGATCAAAGGGGTCAATCAGCTTGTCTGGTAACACTTGCCTCTGAAAAAATCTTTGTTTTTAGAGATAAACATTTGGTGTAAAACGAACTCAGCCTGATTTCTCTCTCCAGCAACAGAGCAGAAAAACATTTTGGGTGGGGGGGAGAAAATAAAACTCTATGCCAAAAAAACATGGTCCTGGTTCGATTTTTATCTCGGCGTTGTTAAGACAAGTACCTCCTCTTGCATCTATTTCACTACTCTGGCAAACCTCTTGTACCTATTTCAGTAGAACACAAGCAAACTAGTTTCAGTGAATCAGCCTTCCAGCCTGTGTAGCAGCAATACCAGGCACGTCGTCCTATCAGCCTAGCAGGCCTTGAGTCATAGCTCTCTGTCTCTCTGCTTGGCTCTCTTCAGTCCCGACTCCCAGAGTGGAGATGGGTAATATTTCTCCCACTCCCAACAATTTTATCTGCAGCCCGTCGGATCGATACAGCCCAGCAGCAGCTAAATCATCCAGAGGTTATGTTCCTCTGCCATTTTGGCAGCAGTAAAAAAAAAAAACATTAAAAGGGGAGGCGAAACATAAGGAGCGAACTTCTTCGGCACCAAGAGCAGRGCTTTTTACACGTCACTTTCCTCATCGTCGCTGTCACCGCTAATGACGCTGTTAGACGTTCTTGCGCCGGGGCAGATAAATTGCCCGTAAAATGTATGGGTTTTCCCTGTTTTATGAGCCGTGGATGGAGTTGTTGCGGCAGGCATCGGCTTCTTAGTGTTTCTCCAGCCAGACCAATTTCCATAAGTGAGTGTTTGCCAACAGTGTGACATCCTCGCACTGGGCATTCTCTCCAAAAGCCTTATTCCCCCCTTTCCTTTCCCAACCACAAATTCCTCAACTCCTTCKCCACCTCTGACCTACACCACATCTGAAAACATGTCAGTCTAAGCCCCAGAAAAACATTCCGACACCCCACACCACCACACCTTTCCACACAACACCCACAGACAGCGTAGTGCACTGTCAGTACAGTAAAGACGCTGACACGCTGGATAGTACAGTAGAGTACTATGAGACGAAGGCAGAGTCAATGTCACCGCGGAGGAGGGGCATCGACCCACCACACTAGACCAGACTAGCCAGTAGTCTACAGTAGCTTTAGCCCATGGCCTGTGTCTGTCAGTCAGTCTGTCTATAGCTACAGTTGCAGTCTCCTACAGTGTGGCTCAGGCTGTGCCAGTGTGCAGTCGATGCGTAGGCCGGGGGGGGGGGGGGGGGGACACCCGCCCGCATCGATCGCAGAGCTTGAGACACGGGGCTAGGGTTTCACCTGAGCACACTCATTCACACACTCACTCACACACTCACACAGAGCACACCCGGCGGGTTGGGTTAACCCTCTGACTGTAGGCAATCCCCCGACCGCACTCACATGCACAGTTACAGTACTATGGTGACAAATGCATTGAGACCTATGTGTTCATTGAGTATGGTGACCAAAGAATCTTACCCCATCCGCGTCTTTTTATGGACTCTGCGTGTTTCGCAGTCTTGTCTTACCTTGTATATATCCATGGCATCTCCTTGTCGACTAAAAATGTACCATTTTGGCTTTTATGAAAGTTAAGTAGTGAGACCCTTGCTCCAGTCCCTTACAGTATATCTCTCTCTCTCTCTCTCTCTCCCTCTAGATGGCCAGTCAGACAGTCCCAACCAGCAGAGTGAGTCTGATATCAAGGACCAGCCTGAGAACGGTAAGAGTCTAATGACAACATCGTACTACTATAGAACTACTGTAGTACTACTGTAGTGTACTAGTACTATCCTAGCACATTTGATTTATTAAGTGATTTTTCTGCAATCGTGCTACTAAAATGACCAGTACACAGGTGTGTGTATAAGTTCACCTGTCTTCATTCCTACTCCTGCCCTTCTGTAAAATTACACCACCAACCAGTGCCCGCCGAGCCAGTACTTTGAAAATACTTCCTTCCTTGAAGTGATCACTGATCTCAACACGACTGGCTTGCGCGAAGCCGTGTGGCGTGTAGAGTCCTTGCTTTGACCTACGGTGTCCAATCACGTCAGAGCAGTGTTCACTTGAAGGGAGGAAGGAAGTCTTCATATTTTTCTGTTGACTGAAAGMTGCAAACGGGCAATGTGACATTTTTCTTATTTTAAGTCTCAAATGGGAAGGATGCCTTTTTGAAAGTCACAGGTCCGTTCCAAACAAGTACACTTCTATTCACGTTCACTTAACCTTCCTGTACGATTTTAAACTACCGTACTTTCTGCCGGTTGGAATTTTTTTATTATCCGTGCCAAAAATTGTCTGGACGCTGTCGGGGAGAAAGAGTCGATTTATTTTTTCACCCCCTTTCCCCCGCCCGCCGCCCGCCGCAACCACACAGACACACACACGGACATATGTTTTGCCTTCGCTAAGCAGTGTGGTTGTGGCCCAGCCAGCCCTATTCTCCCGGGCTGCTCGGAGCTGGCGATTTACAACACACTCACACCCCGTGTGAACATCTAGCACCTTAAAGCCAAGACGAGACGAGAGGCCATTACGTAGCCATGAGGAGAGTGTGTGTTTGGGGAGGGAGGGGTGTGTGTGTTTCGGACCTACGGGAGGGTCGACCATCTCTCTCATACGTGTCTAGTGTTGCTTTTATAACATGACCATATCTTAAGACTGTCCCTGCAACACCCCGTTGCCTTATAACAAATGTCTTTCCCACTCCCCAGATAGCTGGGAGTGGTACTTAGTATAGGGAGAGGGACCTATTTGCGCGTGACACCGACCCGCCCTGTGTTTGTGTTTGGGACTTTTTATAGCAATTAACACAGACAGACAGATGAGGAGCTTGTTTATTCCCCCCCTCTCCCTCTCTCCTCCGCTCCTCGGGGAGAGAGAATAATACACACAAACCGGCAGAGCACATTTTGTATTGCAACAGAAAGCACTGTGTGATATGTCAAAAGTTTTCTCTGACTTGTCGTTGTTTGGTAGGGACACGTTTTCTCTCGCTAACTCAGTTGAACTTGGGCCTCAACCTTTTTCTACCCTCCCACGCTGTTGAGCGTGAGTTTTTTTTTTTGGTCTCTTCGCCTGTCGGAGGGTAGGTTGGTCTCCCAGCTTCTTTATGGAAAGCGAACCTCTGGCTCGTCCTCCATCCTCGTTTTCTCTTATTTCTCTCTCTCTTTCCCCCTTCTCCTCTTCTGCCCTGTCTCTAACTCTCTTGCGTCAGCCCCCTCTCGCTGTCTCTCAGTGGACACAGCTGGGAGTGATTATCTTGTTGGATATAAAGCGCTGCCCGTCCTCTCCCGCCCCTGTCTCCCTATAG
>NC_036856.1:6853428-6860040 GCF_002910315.2 Salvelinus sp. IW2-2015 | reverse complement strand
CGAGGCGCTCACTCATGGAAATGCCCTTGTTGAACCCGGGCTGCCGAGTGCATATATATACCTTCCTGCTCCCTGTACCGGCAGCTCAAGCTAGTGCGCTGCGGCTATGCTATGCTATGCTATGCTATGCTATGCTATGCCGCTGGGTCCTACAATCCCACAGTGGGGCTGTGTTATGCTCTCTGCACAGACGGACAGGCAGACAGACACATGTGCATGCTCGAACACACACACACGCTTTGTGTAAATTTTGTTTCACAGTATACAAAGCTGCATGGAAACTTTGACTTCTCTACGACACACACACGTGTATATATACTGTACACACACTATTTAACTTGCCTATAGACACACAAGGGGACACGCACGTATATATTGTACACACACTATTTAACTTAACTCTCACTCGCTAGCATATGCGCGCGCGCACACACTCTTTTTCAAACTTTCTCTCCCTCCTGCTCTCTCTCAAATCTCCTACACATACTTTCCGTCTCTCTCTCTCTGTCTCTCTCTCTCTCTCTGAATTTTCACATTCTCATTTTCCTTCTTTCTCTTGTTTTCACGTTCTCTCTCTTTCCCACTCTTTCTCTCCTTCGTTCTTCTTTCCTCTTGTCCTGTTTATTCCTCTCTGTTTCTCTTTCCCTCTCTGTTTCTCTTTCCCTCTCTGTTTCTCTTTCCCCCGGTCAGTCTCAGGGGCGTCTGCGCAGGAGTGCTCTGTGGCTCCACAGACGTTCAGCTAATGTCAGCAGTTTGGCTCGCAATGAGCCGTATATATTATCGCTCTCTCACGCAAGAGGCTCTCTTTCCGTCTACCTCTCTCCCTGCCTCTTAATATCTATCTATCTCTCTGCCTCTACCCCCCCTCCACCCTCTACTCTCTCTGTCGGTTGTCTTCTTTATGTATGAATCTAGTGGTCCACATGCTGCAGGTCTCCTCAGCCACCAACCAGAGTGTCACCAGTCTCCCCGCCAACACTCTGCCCTGTATGGTGGTGGGTGTACCTAATTCCCTTGATAGTGTACTACGTTTGAGCAGAGTACTATGGGTCCTGGTCCAACGCAGTGCGCTATAATGCTATTGGGTGCTGTCTGGGACACAGTTCTGAACAATGAAGACGAGTTGTGAGGCTGGAAAGTGTAGGAAAGCATGTCCAAAGTTTTGGGAAAAGTCTTGGAAAGATGGGCGGAGATGTGATTTAGTTCGACACTCAAATTTGTTTAGTACCAACTCAAGACATGCTCCAGTAGTTTGATTAGGGGCCCTCCTGGAGCCCCCTGCTGTAGTGTTGGGAGAGGCAAACACACACCCATGGGGACAGAGGCCCCAGATGTGCCCTGCCCTCTGGGTTACCCTAAACACACCCTCCTCCCCCACACTGCCTCTCTTTCCACCGGGACATGGAAGGGTGGGTGTGTTTGTGCATGTGTGTTGCGTAACAGGAGAGAATGTCGTGGTGTGTGTTTGAAAAGAAACATGCGGAATCCTGTACCTCTTCTCTTGTACCATGCCTCCTCTTTCATGTTCCGATCCCTCTGTTGGCAATAGCATCACCTTGTGCTTTTTTTTCTCTCTCTCTCTCTCTCGTTCTCTTCTCTTCTTCTCTCTTCTCTTCTCTCTCTCGACTACTCTCTCGTCTCTCTCTCTCGTCTCCCCTCATATCTCTCTCTCTCTCTCTCTCTCTCTCTCTCTCTCTCTCTCTCTCCTCACTCTCTCTGCTCGTCTGGCGTCTCTCTGCTCTCTCTCTCTCTCTCTCTCTCTCATCTCTCTCTCTCTCTCTCGTACTATCTCTCTTCTCTGACCTGCATTCTCTGCTCGTCTCTCTCTCTCTCTCTCTTCTCTCTGGCTCTCTCTCTTTCTCTCTCCTCCTCTCTCTGCTCCTCTCTCTTCGATCTCTCTCCCTTCTCTTCTCTTCTCTTTCCTTTCTCACTGCTCTCTGCTCTCTTCCTCCTCTCACTCTCACTTTTAGGACCATCTTGGGGCTTCCCAAGGACTAGCTTCTGTCACATCGGGGGTCTTCAGATATGGTTGCCGAACATTCGTACGAGGCAAGTCTCACAGAGTAAGATTGCGTCCTTTCTTATTTTATTACTCTAATCCCTTTTGTCTCTGCACTGACCCCCACTTCCCTCTCTCTCTCTCTCTCTCTTTCTCCTCCCGCCTCCTCTCTTCGCTCTCTTTCCTGCTCCTCTCTCTCTGCCTCCTCTCCCTCTGTCTCACCTTTTCTCTCTCTCTCTTTCTGCTCTCCTTTGCCCCTCCCTCTCTTTCTCTCCTCCTCTCTCGTCCTCTCTCTCTCGCTTCTCTCTCTTTCCACTCCCCTCTCTCTCTCTCTCTTCTTTCCTCCTCTCCTCTCTCTCTCTTTCTCTCCCTCTCATCTCTTTCCCCCTTCTCTCTCTCTTCTCTTTCCTGTCCCTCTCTTCTCTCCCCTCTCTCTCTCTTTTTTCCCTCCTGCTTTCTCTCTCTCATACTTCATGTCTCGTCGTCTCTCCCCCCTCCACAAAGAAGACCCTGCAGCTGTGATATTGATTGCAGATCTGCCATCGATATGGTTCGGCCACTAATGCATTTATCAGGACAATGGATGATCTGTCCTCTGGCTCGCCGTCGTCTCTCTCGCCTACCGCCTCTCCGCCCCACCCGGGCCCCCACGCACGACAAGAGAGAGAGAGGAGAGAGAGAGAGAGAGAGAGAGAGAGAGAGAGAGAGAGAGAGAGAGAGAGAGAGAAGAGACGAGAAGAGAGAGAGAGAGAGAGAGAGAGAGAGACGAGAGAGAGAAGAGAGAGAGAGAGAAGAAGAGAAGCAGAAGGTGATTGCTATTTGCCAAACAGAGGGATCGGAAAAAAATGAAAGAGGAGGCCATGGGTACAAGAGAAGAGGTACAGGATTCCTGCATGTTTCTTTTCAAACACCACCACGACATTCTCTCCTGTTACGCAACACACATGCACAAACACACCCACCCTCTCATGTCCCGGTGGAAAGAGAGGCAGTGTGGGGCGAAGGAGGTGTGTTGCGGTAACCCAGAGCGGCGGGACATCTGGGGCCTCTGTCCCCATGGGTGTGTGTTTGCGTCTCCCAACACTACAGCAGGGGGTCCAGGAGGGCCCCGTAATCAAACTACTGGAGCATGTCTTGAGTTGGTATAAACAAATTTGAGCTGGTGAACTAAATCACATCTCCGCCATCTTTCAAGACTTTTCCCAAAACTTTGGAACATGCTTTCCTACACTTTCAGCCTCACAATCTCGTTTCAATTGTTCAGAACTGGTGTCCGACAGCACCCAATAGCATTATAGCGCACTGCGTTGGACCAGGACCCATAGTACTCTGCTCAAACGTAGTACACTACTCAAGGGAAATTAGGTACACCCACCACCATACAGGCGCAGAGTGTTGGCGGGGAGACTGGTGACACTCTGGTTGGTGGCTGAGGAGACCTGCAGCATTGTGGACCACTAGATTCATACATAAAGACGACAGAACCAGAGAGAGAGGGCGGAGGGGGTGAGGCAAAGAGAGATAGATAGATTAAAGAGGCAGGGAGAGAGGTCAGACGGAAAGAGAGCCTCTTGCTGAGAGAGCGATAATATATACGGCTCATTGCGAGCCAAAACTGCTGACATTAGCTGAACGTCTGTGAAGCCACAGAGCACTCCTGCGCAGACGCCCCTGAGACTGACGGGGAAGAGAAACAGAGAGGGAAGAGAACAGAGAGGAAATAAACGAGAGACAAGGACGGAAAGAAGAACGAAGCAGAGAAGAGGGAAAGAGAGAACGTGAAAACAAGAAGAGAAGAGAATGAGAAGTGTAAAAGTTCAGAGAGAGAGGAGAGAGACAGAGAGAGACGAGAAGGAAAGTATGTGTAGCGAGATTTGGGGAGAGGCAGGAGGGAGAGAAAGTTTGAAAAGAGAGGATGTTCGCCGCGCAGCATATGCTACGCGAGTGAGAGAAGTTATAATAGTTGTGTTGTACCCAATATATACGTGCGGTCCCACTGCTGTTCTTATAGGACAACTAAAATAGTGTGTGTACAGTATATATACACGTGTGGTGTGTCGTAGAGAAGTCAAAGTTTCCATGCAGTTTGTATGACTGCTGAAGACAAAATTTACACATAAGCGTGTGTGGTTGTGTCGAGCATGCCACATGTGTCGTCTGCCTGTCCCTCTGTGCAGAGAGCATAACACAGCCCCACTGTGGATGTAGGACCCGCGGCATAGCATAAGCATAGACATAGCATAGCCATAGCATACCGCCAGCGCACTAGCGTTGGACGCTGCCGGCTACAGGAGCAGGAAGGTATTATATTAATGCCATCGCAGCCCGGGTTCAAACAAGGGCATTTCCATGAGTGAGCGCCTCGGCTATGGGAGACAGGGCGGGAGGAAGGAGGGCAGCGCTTCTATATCCAAAGGATAATATCCAGCTGCTGGTCAAGAGCAGAGAGGGGGGCTGAGACAAGGAGTTAGAGACGGAGAAGAGGGAGAAGGGCGGAAAGAGAGAGAGAAATAGAGAAAACGAGAGAGGGAGGAGAGCAGAGCGTTCGGCGCTTTCATAAGAGCTGGGAGACCACCTCCCTCCGACAGGCGAAAACCAAACAAAATAACTCCAGCTCAACGAGCGTGGGAGGTAGAAAAAGGTTGAGGCCAAGTTCAACTGAGTTAGCGAGCGAAAACGTTCCTACCAAACAAGACAAGTCAGAGACAAACATTGACATATCAACAAGTGCTTTTCCTGTTGCTAACGTGTTTGTGTTGTTGCGAAAACGTGTGTGTGATTGCTGCTAAAAGTGTGTGTGTTGTTGCGTAAACGTGTGTGTGCTGTGTGTTGCCTGCTAAAAAGGTGTGTGTTGTTGTTGCTAAACAGTGTGTGTTGGTGTTGTTGCTAAAACATGTGTGTATTTGTTGCTAAAACGTGTGTGTGTGTTGTTGCTAAAAGTGTGTGTGAGTCCTGCTAAGTGTGTGTGGTTGGCTAAAACGTCGTGTGTGTGTGTGTGTGTTGCTAAAACGTGTGTGATGAGTTGTTGCAAAAACGTGTGTGTGATTGCTCTGCTACCACGTGTGTGTGTTGTTTTGCTCAAACGTGATGTGTGTGTGTGTGTGTTTGTTGCTAAAACAGTGTGGGTGTGGAAGTTGTTGCTCAAATTGTGTGTGTGTGCTAAAGACGTTGTGGTGTTGTTGGTAACAAACGGTGTAGTGTGAGTTGTTGCTAAAACGTGTGTGCGTTGTTGCTAAAACTGTTGTTGTGTGGTTGTTTGCTAAACGGTTGTGTTTGTTGCTAAAAGTGTGTGTTGTTGAAAAACGTGTGGTGTGTGTTGTTGCTAAAACGTGTGTGTGTGTTGTTGCAAAAACGGTTGGTGGACGCTCCAAAACGTGGTGTTGTTGGTTGTTTGGCTTAAAGTGGGTGTTGGGTTGGCGAAATGTGTTGGTGTGTGTGTGGCTCACCGTGTGGTGTGTTGTTGACCACGTGTGTGTGAGTTGTGTAAAACGTGTGTGTGTGTTGTGCTAAAACGTGTGTGTGTTTGTTTGCTAAACGTGTGTGCGGTGCTGCACACGTGTGTGTGTTGTTTGAAAAACATGTGTGTGTGTTGTTGAAAAACGTTGTGTGTGTGTTGTTGCTAAAAAACGTGTGTGGTGTGTTGCTGTAAAAGGTGGTGTGGTGTTGCTGATAAAAGCGTGTGTGGTGCGTTGTACTAAACGTGTGTGTGTGTTGTTACTAAAACGTGTGTGTGTTGTCTGCTAAAGTGTGTGTGTGTTGTGCTAAACTTGTGTGTGTGTTGTTGCTAAAAACGTGTGTGTGGTGTTGTTGCTAAAGACGTGTGTGTGTTGTTGCTTAAACGTGTGTGTGTGTTTGTTGCTAAAAGTGTGTGGTGTGTGTGCTAAAAACGTTTGTGGCTTGTTGATAAAAGTGTGTGTGTGTGTGTTGCTAAACTTGGTGTGTGGTTGTTTTCCTAAACGTGTGTGTGTGTTTGTAAATCGCGTGTGTTCTGCTAAAAGGTGTGTGTTGTTGTTTGCTAAGTCGACATGCTCGTGTGTGTTGTTGAAAAACGTGTGTGTGTGTTGAGTGGCTAAAGTGTGTGTGTGTTGCTAACGTGTGTGTGTTTTGTTGCTAAACGTTGTGTGTGTTGTGCTAAACGTGTGTGTGGGTGCTGTGTTGCAACATGGTGGTGTGTGTTTTCTGCGAAAACGTGTGTGTGAGTTGTGAAAACGTGTGTGTGTTGTGTATGTGCTAAAACTGGTGTGTGTTGCGCTAATACTTGTGTGTTGTGTGGTGTATTGTTGCTAACGTATGTGTTGTGTTGCTTTGCCTAAAACGGTGTGTGTGTGTGTGTTGTGCTAAAACGTGTGTGTGTGTATTGTTTCTAAAACGTTGTGTGTGTGTATTGTTTCATATGTGTCCAGCACGTGAGAGGTGTAAAGAACGAGATATCCTCTGGTCTTAGATGCTCATGGCCTGTGGATTATACAACAAGCCTCTTGTCCTCGGACAAGACACCAGTCAAGCGTTTGTCAAACAGCAAACGTAGCACCCGGACCCCCGGGTCAAGGTAACCAGGAAAAACCACACACACACACGACACAAACACTTTCTCAGTCACACAACTCGTGGAC
>NC_036856.1:6850533-6853403 GCF_002910315.2 Salvelinus sp. IW2-2015 | reverse complement strand
CCAAAACCACACACACGACCCACATGGGGGAGGCGAAACAGTCCCCCCCCCCCCCAATGACACAGACGGGCCCCTAGCAATGGGGAACTTATGTATCTCATATGCCTATGTCGGCCCTTCTGGTGGATTATATCCCTAAAAACCACCACCCCCCTCCCCCCCACAGCATTGCCTCTCTCCTGATTCCACCAGAGACATGGATAGGGATACTAAAGACAATATAGGGTTTACTCGATTCAATGACGTCTGTGTGAATTCTCAATATTCGATGGATGTCTGTCAGTGCATTCATTGCCCGGAACTAACACAGGATCGAAGAATGTGTTCGTATGACCAACTGCCGCGTGTTCAAGGAAGCGCGTAGTGGTATTGGGAGGAAAAAAAAGACAGACAAAAAAAAAAAAAAGAAAAGGGAGAGGGGAATAAGAAAAAAAAAAAAAAAAAGTGGGAAAAAAAAAAGAAAACATGACGGGAAATCCTTGTATACCTTCCTTATTTTCTCTGAGAAAATATGCTGCATGTTACCCATAGACGCTCCTGCCTCTCTTCATTTTCATCGAGCTGTCATCTACACTGTTGTCCGATTTCCCTCTGTTGGCGAATAGCAATCACCTTGCGTGCTTTGTTTTTTCACCTTTTTCTTCTATTTTCTCTCTCCTCGTCTCTCTACTCTCTCTCTACTCTCTCTGCTCGCTCTGGAGCGTCTCTCTGTCTCTTCTCCTGCTCTCTTCTCTTCTTCTCTCATGCTCTCTCTCTCGTCTCTCTCTCTTATTCTTGACTGCATCTCTGCATCGTCTCTCTCTCTCTCTTCTACTCTCTCTCTCTCTCTCTCTCTCTCTCTCTCTCTCTCTCTCTCTGCTCTCTGCTCTCTCTCTTCGATCTCTTCTCTCTCTCCTCTCTCTCTCTCTCTCTCTCTCTCTCTCTCTCTCTCTCTCTCTTCTCTCTCTCTCTCTTCTATCTCTTCTCTCTCTCTCTCACTCTCACTTTTAGGACATCTTGGCTTCCACGGACGAGCTTCGTCACATCGGGGGTCTTCAGTACGTTGCCGAACACTCGTAGGAGGAGTCTCACAGAGTAAGAGTTTCGTCCTTTCTTATTTTAATCTCTATCCCTTTGTCTCTCCCCTCTTCCCCTGACCTTCCCTCTCTCTCTCTTCTCTCTCTTTTCCCTCCCCCTCGCTCACTCTGCCTCCTCTTTCTCCCTCCTTCTCTCTCGTATTCCTTCCCTCCCCCTCTCCTCTCTCTTCTCGTCCTCTCTCTTCGCTTCATCTTCCCTCCTCTCGTTTCTCTCTCTCTTCCTTTGCTCTCTCCTCTCTCTCCCTCTCAGTTTCTTCCCTACCCCCTCTCTCTCTCTCTCTTCGCTCCTCTCTTTCTCCCGTCTCTCTCTCTCTCTCTTTCTTTCCTCCTCTCATCTCTCTCTCTCTTCATCCTGCTCTCTCTTTCACCCCCTTCTCTCTCTCTTCTTTTCCTCTCCCTCTCTCTCTCCCCTCTCTCTCTGCTTTTTTCCCTCCCTGCTTTACTCTCTCTCATACTTCCATCGTCTCCCTCGTCTCTCCCCCCTCCACAAAGAGAGCCCTGCAGGCTGTGATTTGATTGCAGATCTGCCATCGATATGGTCCGGCCCACTAATGCAATTTATCAGGACCAATACGAAGAGTCCCCCCCCCCACTCTCTTAATGAACTAAGAGCAAACCCCAAATCTCTCCCATATCAGACAGTCAGCTAAAAGCAAAGACCCAGATCAACTAAGATCTGCGCCCGGATTCTCAAAGGACTGATAGGACCAGTTGCCTTTCAGATCATAAGGAATAAGACACGGGGGGACCTGATCCTAGATCAGCACTCCTACCCTGAGCCGCTGCAATACACGCCCTGAAGTCCCTTTTATTTCAGGTAAGGCTGGAAGTGAACTAAAACAAGACACGGCACCCGTCTGCTGAATGTGGCATCATAGCTGGTCCCCAAGACCTGACAAGAAGGCCTACGTAATGATGGACTGGTGTGCCGTGTTGGAGGGTGACTGGGGGACTCTGTAGGACCTGCATGTAAAAGCCCTCTAGGAGAAGAAGAATGGGGCACGAGAAAGTGAAGGGGTGAGAAAGAGGTGAGGGACGTGGCGAGCCAGAGTACTGAGCAAAAGAAAGCCGTCGTCGGATAAAGAGGAGGAGACGGGAAAGACAAAAGAAAGAGACGGGAGGAGAGGCAGAGCGAGAGAGGGAGGGGAAAAAACGTGACCTTTAAAAAGTGCCGTCTCCGCGCAACACGGGGCGGTAGAGAGAGGGGGATAGAGAGCGAGGGAGGGAGGGAGGGGGGAGAGTGACAGAGTGCAGAACAATCCATACGGCCCTGTCGATAGCCCCCGCTAACAATAGCCCATTGAAAGTGCCTGTCAGCACTCCGACTGGAGCCCCTTTTGATCAAAGGTGCATTGATGACCACCCCACCACACACACACACACACAGACACACACACACACACACACACACACACACACTGTCGTGACCCAATACTGGGCTGGGCCGCACCACACCTAGGACCAGCCATAGTGGGGATGGTCAGGGAGATGCAGGGGGAGGTGAGACGGGGGGGAGTTGGTGGGGAGACAGGGGCGCCAAGGGGATCCAGACAGGGCGGACCTGGGCAGTCGGCCCACTGTGTGGATTCCCCCCCACTAGGATTTTAACCTACACACACACATAGGCACACACACACAAACCCCCCCCTTCTCAGTCTCACAGAGCTGGCACCCAGGTCTCGGCCCTCTCCAGATGCCTCCATTGTGTTGGCAGAGGACAGGGTAGGGCAGACCCATCGTGAGAGTAGAGTGTGTGTGTGTGTGTGTGTGTGTGTGTGTGTGTGTGTGTGTGTG
>NC_036856.1:6839652-6844207 GCF_002910315.2 Salvelinus sp. IW2-2015 | reverse complement strand
GAACCAGGCAGGGGGAGGGGGGTTGACTTGTGCACAGTGCAGAAGATGAGAGGTCGTTCATGGTATTGAATGGGGCGACATCCCCCCCCTCCCCACTCCCGTCTATATGGCAGTGTGACCTTGGCTTTGTGCACCCATTACACAATTCAGTGGCAGGGCCCAATCGAATCTGCTTCTGTCGATCAATATCCTATTAAAGCACCACACAAAAAAACGAGGAGGCGGGAGAGGGAGGGAGGGGAGAGAGAGCGAAATGAAAGTCTTCATAAAGTTAGCTGTTATAGCTACATCGTTTTTTAATTTATTTTGGTGGTCGTGACTTGGGCGGAATTGTAATTGGCCTGTTCAATACCGGGCCCGGGTAATTTGGGAGATTGGGTACCGCCCTTTCCTTTCCATGCCTCCCTTTTTCTCTCTCTCCTCCCTTACCTATCTATGTCTCGTACATTCTGTCCGTCTCTTCTGAGACAGTGCTCCTCTATTCTAGTTCACTGGTCCTTCTAGACATTCCCAATCAAATGTGGTATCACTACTTTGTCATGCCACATAGTCATGGCTTTATCTCTGTAGCCCAGTGCCAGTTTGACCAGGGCACCCTGTCAGCAGACAGCTGACCAGTTTAACCAGGGCAACCCCTGTCGAAGACAGTGACCAGTTTGACCAGGCACCCTGTCGCAGAACCAGTGGCCAGTTGGTTACCAGGGCACCCTGTCGAGACAGTGCCAGTTTGACCAGGGCACCCTGTCGAGACAGTGCCAGTTTGACCAGGGCACCCTGTCGAGACAGTGCCAGTTTGACCAGGCAACCCTGTCGAGGACAGTGCCAGTTTGACCAGGGCACCCTGTCGAGACAGTGCCAGTTTGACAGGCACACCTGTCGAGACAGTGCCAGTTTGACCAGGGCACCCTGTCGAGACAGTGCCAGTTTGACCAGGGCACCCTGTCGAGACAGTACCAAGTTTGACCAGGGCACCCTGTCGAGACAGTGCCAGTTTAACCAGGGCACCCTGTCAGGACAGTGCCAGTTTGACCTCAGGGCACCCTGTCGAGACAGTGCAGTTTAACCAGGGCACCCTGTCGAGACAGTGCCAGTTTGACCAGGGCACCCTGTCGAGACAGTGCCAGGAGGCACCACATAGACACATGGGGCCGGATTCACAAAACCTTAAGAAGAAATTTCTTCTTAACTGACATTTTTTCCTTAACTATAGACTTAAGAAGAAAGTTAAGCAAAGTTGCTATTCCTCAAAAAAGTTATTGGAAATGTTCTTAAGGTTTTTCCTAAGTTTCTTCAGAAGAAAAAAGTTAGGAAGAAATGAGATTCTTGAAAATGATGCTTTAGGATTTCTTCTTGGAAATGTACTTAGCTTTAGGACAGCTAAACCCTTGTCTTAAACGAATGGATACTTTTGTAAACATGAACGTTTTCTTGCACCACGGACACAGTTGGCTACCAGATATTTAAATACAGCAAGAAAACAAATTAAACGTGCATTAGCTAGCTAGTAATTAACAATATATTACAATATTCTAGAAGTGTTAAATAGCTAGCGTTATCTCGTCAATTTGCAAAGAAGAACTTGGCTAATCTACTTAACGCGTCGTTAGCTATGTTGTTGGCTATAATGTCGGGACGTGTTGGCTAGCTAAGGTAGCTACCTAACTTACCGGTTGCAGTGTCCCTCTACCACCATCTCTCCTATCATGGACAACATCTTCTCCTCCAGCTGGTCCACGTGAATGGTCTCTCAGCTCCCTTCTTCTTAGCAGCCGCCTTGATGTCGGACCACTTCTTTTGCCATTCCCCCGACGCCAGAGACAGACTCGGCCACTCTCGCCCATCCTCTCTTTTTGGTGTCCGCAGTGACCCCGCAGTTATCAAGTCTCCCCAACAGCAACCTTTTCCTGGCTGCTGTTTCCTCCAGCATCACTTCAAGCTCTTGTTTGCTTGAGTTTTTATTGCGCTTTCCTTTCCTTTTTTGTGTGTGTGTATAAAGGGTTCGCGAGCCAACTAAAACATTTTTATTCTCGATAAAAATACATTTTTATTCTCGAGACATGAAGCAAAAAAATACATGTAATAAAATGTAAATACCAACACTTTATTAAAGTGGGCCAAATCCTATCATCCCTGTCACATAGGCTTATTTATTAGTTTCAAGCATGTCACTAATGTCAATGCCACATAAGAAGATTTTTACGAAGTTCGGAAGAAAACTACAAATTCCTAAGGACATTGAATTGACGAACTATCATGAACTTCTTATTTTTGTGTCCTAAGCAGCTTCTTAAGTTTTTTTCGTAAGTCATGTTTTGTGAATCCGGCCCTAGGGCAACACACACCTCGACCAATGGTGTCCACCTCCAGATCATCTGCTCATAGTGGCCGCCATAGACACACACACACACACACACACACACACACACACGTATTCTCAAGCACATGAATAGACACGAGTACACTCACACACACTCTATCTAAAAACTAGTTGGCACCGTGCTAGTATTAGAGTGGCAAACAGCACCCATTTCAAGGGGCATGCCCACCTGGGATCCCTCCAACACACACACACACACACACACAATGGGGCCTTGGCATGGACCCCCAGAGACCAGATGACTGGGAAGAACAGGGTGAGCAAATTAATTAATAATGGAAGAGAGAAGGGCTGGCAAGGCCTTTCCTCCATCCTGCCATCCTTCTATCCACCCCCCCCCCTTCACCCTCAGCCACCCTGTCTGCCCCCTGGCACTCCCTGGCACCACCTCTGGGGATACTTAATGCACACACACATCACACACACACACACACACCCTTCGTCCACCACACGGTGTGCCAGCCTTGCCAACCCCAACAGCATCACCATGCCCCGACCGGCTCCTGTGCCAGTGGGCAGTGCCATCTGGGCGCCACACACAGCCACTGGCGGTACTGGCACTTGCAGAGGGGTGTATGGGGTTAAGCAGTGCAGCTGGTATGGCTCTTGTGGTTGTGCCACAGTAGCAGCACTCAATACGGGTGTTAAATATACAGTGCCTTCAGAATGTATTCACTGGCCTACAAACAATACCCCATAATGTCAAAGTGGAATGATGTTTTTGGAAATGTTTCCAAATTAATCCCAAAAATGAAAAGGTGAAATGTCTTCTGTCAATAAGTGTTCAACCCCTTTGTCATGGCAAGCCTAGATAAGTTCAGGAGTAAAACTGTGCTTAACAATAAGTTGCATGGACTCTCTGTGTGCAATAATAGTGTTTAACATGATTTTGGAATGACTACCTCATCTCTGTACCCCACATATACAATTTCAAACACAGATTTAACCACATAGACCAGGGAGGTTTTCCGATGCCTCGCAAATAAAGGCAGCCATTGGCAGATGGGTTTTAAAAAAGCAGACATCGATTATCCCTTTGAGCATGGTGAAGTTATTAATTACTCTTTGGATGCTGTATCAATAAACCCAGTCACTACAAAGATGCAGGCGTCCTTCCTAACTCAGTTGCCGGAGAGGAAGAAAACGCCTCAGGGATTTCACTATGAGGCCAATGGTGACTTTAAAACAGCTACAGAGTTTAATGGCTGTCATAGGAGAAAACTGAGAATGGATCAACAACATTGTTGTTACTCCACAATACATGTACTAACCTAAATGACAGAGTGAAAAGAAGGAAGTCTGTACAGAATAAAAAATATTCCAAAACAGGTATCCTGTTTGCAATAAGGCACTAAAGTAAAACTGTAAAAACAATTGTAAGAAATTTACTTTGTTATAAATATAAAACGTTACGTTTGGGGCAAACACAACATATCACTGATTACAGTACCACTCATATTTTCAAGCATGGTGGTGGCTGCATCATGTTATGGGTATGCTTGTCTTTGGCAAGGACTAGGGAGATTTTTAAAGATAAAATTAAACGGAATAGAGCTAAGCACAGGCAAAATCCTAGAGGAAAACCTGGTTCAGTCTGATTTCCAACAAACACTGGGAGATAAATTCACCTTTCACCAGGACAATAACCTAAAACACAAATCCAAAGATACTCTGGAGTCGCTTACCAAGACGACATTGAATGTTCCTGAGTGGCGAAGTTACAGTTTTGACTTAAATCGGTTTGAAAATCTATGGCAAGACTTGAAAATGGCTGTCGAGCAATGATCAACAACCAATTTGACAGAGCTTGAAGAATTTTAAACATGATAATGTGCTAGTATTGTACAATCCAGGTATGTAAAGCTCTTAGAGACTTACCCAGAAAGACTCAGAGCTGTAATCACTACCAAAGGGGATTCTGACATGGGGTGTCAATACTTATGTAAATGTCATGTTTCTTTATTTCATTTTGAATAAATAAATACAAATCCTAGAAACGTGTTTGTCATTATGGGATATTGTGTTTAGATGGATGAGATTAAAAAAAATTGAATTCAGGCTGTGACACGACAAATGTGGAGTAAGTAATGGGGTATGAATAATTTCTGAAGGCAGTTCCCAGTACCAGTAATACAGCGGTAGCTCACTGTGTGTGTGTGTGTGTGTGTGTGTGTGTGT
>NC_036856.1:6837879-6839631 GCF_002910315.2 Salvelinus sp. IW2-2015 | reverse complement strand
TTGCGCTTTCTCCTCCCTCTCTCCCCTATCGCACTCTCTCCCTCTCTCTCCATCCCTCCCTCTCCCTCCCTCTCCCTCCCATTCTCCATCTCTCCCTCTCTCCCTCTCTCTCCATCCCTCCCCCTCTCCATCCCGCCCTCCCTTTCTCTCTCTTGCCCCTGTACCAGTGTCCTCTTCCAATGTTAATTAGGAACACCATTACCGTGTCTGTCACAGCAGCAGCCTCCTCCTCCTTCTCCTCCTCTTCCTCTCCTCTGTTTGGTATGCAGCGGCAACCCTCGTCCTCCCTCATCCCCTCCGCCTCACGTTTGCGCTGTCCTCATCAAAAATAGTGGTCCCCGTCACCGTGAATATAAAGAGGCACCAACGGCATGCCTTTATGGACTGGATGACAAAAGGCGCCAGCTAGTCCCACGGTGACCTACAACACACTCACACACACACACTCACACCTGTCTCTTATACACATCTAGATGTGTATAAGAGACAGGGCGCTGACCAAGCAGAAAAACTCAAGTCCTGTCAGGGCCTCTCTCTCTCTCTCTCTCTCTCTCTCTCTCTCTCTCTCTCTCTCTCTCCTTTTCCCTCGCATCTCCTCCCTCTGTAGCCGTTCGCTCATCCCATCATGCCATTACACTCTCCGTCAATAAAGCGATGGAAAGGAGAGGAGGAGGGATGGAGGAGAGGCTCGGGGGCTCTCTCGGTCTCTAGTTGCTGGGCGGATGTCCGGGTTTGAAGTTGATTGCTGCCTTTGTTGTCAAATGCTTCAATTTGAAAATCCGCTCGAACAAAGGAGAGTTTTTTTTTCTTCTTCTCCTTTCTCCCTCTTCTCTTTTTTTCTAAAGACAGCCCTCACAGCTTTTGTGGAGGTTTAGATCCCCGGTGTCTGGCTGGACTGGGGGGGGTTAGGAGGGGGAAGACCGGTGAGGTGAGGGGGGCGTGGGGAGGAAATGGCAGCCTCTTTGGTAGTGGACCACACTGGAGAGCGAGAGGGGAGGGAGAGAGGGAGGGATAAATAGAGGGCCTAGCAAACAGATGGGCCAATTGTACAGCAGCACCACCTTGTCGCGGCACTAGTGTACACTAGTTTGTGTGCTTGCCTTTGTCTCTCTCTCCCACACACACACCTACCGTCTGAGACGCATTCTTTTGCACTAAAGTGGCTAATAAGTAGATTGAGCTGATTGAGTTCGCTAATGCTAAACGTTCTTTCTGCACCGGCAAGGTACAACCAAGGTAGTCTGACAGATAGGTTGGGAGAGAAGGGAGAACGGCTCCATCAGAGAACGAGAGAAAAGAGAGACGAGAGAGAGAGAGGAAGGCTCCGTCAGAGAGAGGGAGAGCGAGCGAGGGAGGTAGGGAGAGAGAGAGAGAGAGAGATCAATGCAGGCCTGATAGCTACAGGTTTCATTTGGAATCCTCCAGGAGGCAAAAAGCACTTGATAAAGCCCTTAAGAGGTAGAGACTGCGGATTACCTTTATGATTGATTTCCATTCCAGTCAGACAGACTGTAGCGCTGGTCACTGTTCTCCTCTCTCCCTTTATCCTTCCTCCCTCTCTTTCTCATCCCTCTATCCCACTGATTCCAAAGGAAGGGCCCTTGCTGTATACCTTTATTTCGATATCCCTCTTTCTTTCCCACTCTATCACTCTCCTCCTACTTTCCTCTCCTTCTATCCCCCTCTCTTTCCCTCTATCCCTTTCTCTCTTTCCATCCCTCCTTCGCTCTCTTTATCCCTCTCTCTACCCCC
>NC_036856.1:6816975-6836807 GCF_002910315.2 Salvelinus sp. IW2-2015 | reverse complement strand
CAAAAGGCGCCAGCTAGTCCCACGGTGACCTACACACACACACACACACACACACACACACACACACACACATACACACACACATGAGAGTGAGTGAGCAGGCAGCGGGAAGGGAAACCTTTTAAGTGTGACACTTTGCTGCAACAAGGCGAACGAGGTACCGACCGCGTCTCAATAGTCAAAAGTGGCTTCCTTTCCTCTTGTCTCCTCTCATCAGCACATTCCCAATACTCCTCCATGTTGCTCAGGGTGTTTGGGCTCAGTGAAGATGAAGGAGATGACAAGAAGACAGGGAGAGGAAACCACTATGGAGATGTGGTGTTAAAAAAAACACGTTTGAAATGTAACACAACTTATGGTCTCCATCCCTCTCCCTCTCTCCTCATCTCTCCTCTCTCTCTCTAGCCCCCATCGCAGCGGGGACGGGTCCTAACTTCTCGCTGGCGGACTTGGACAGCTCCTCCTACTACAGCATGAGCCCCGGGGCCATGAGGCGGCCCTTACCAAGCACCTCCTCCAGCAGGTAACCGCACACACACACACACAGAATGAGAGGGACACACACGCAAACAAGCACACACCCTCACGCACACACAGAATGAGAGGGACACACGCAAACAGGCACACACATTCACGCACACACACGCAAGCGTGCACACACACACACACACACACACACACACAGGGCTTGCTCATTCTCCGAGTAAGACCCTTACCTCACAGTGTGTATTTGCTCATGCGCACATCTGTGCATTCATACCAATGTGTGTGTTTAGGAGCGCATTTATGTGTGTTTCTCTCAAACGCACGCACACACCCATTCTGACTCTGCCCGTTACTCAGGAGACAGCCCACGCACCGTGTTAGGTCTGAAAGAGCAGCTACACACACAGAGGCTGGAGGCTCACTGAACTGGGCTCAACCTCCAACCTACCATCTCCTGTACCGTACTCACATAACGACTGCAAAATAGCAATCCTTTCTAATGTAAAGTGTTGCACTGTACGCTCCAGCATACACACACACACACACACACACACACACTCTCTCCATGTGCATTGGTTAAACTTGCACATGTTAAATGCACATGGGTTTGCATACGTGTATGCGCGGGCGCTGTGCGTGCGGGTTCGGATGCACGTGCGTGTGCGAGAGGATGTGTGCACACGTCGATGCGCGCGCGTGTGTCTGTCTCCGCACACCCGTGTGCATCAAGCCCACATGAGCCAGCGGCCTCGCTCTCCGTCCAGCCTCCTCCCTACCGAAGCGAACTGACAGGCCTGACAAGGAGGCAGTGTTGTGTGTGTGTGGTTGTGTGTGTGTGGTGTGTGTGTGTGTGTGTGTGTGGTGTGGTGTGTGGGTGTGTGTGTGTGTGTGTTGTGGTGTGTGTGTGTGTGTGTGTGTGCCCCGCCCATAATTTGCAATTAGGAACGGAAACCTGCCAACAGACATCACACAAAGAAATATCAGAACAACGCAAGGGAAACAACCTCACTGGTTTAGGTGCTTCCCAATTCGCACCCTATTCCCTATATAGTGTACTTTTGATCAGAGCCTATGGGTACCCTATGGGCCCTGGTCAAAGGAAGTGCATCATATTAGGGAATAGGGAGCCTTTTTGAAAAGCCCACTAACAGTGGTTCTGGTAGCCTCACCTGGCTAAAAGAGGAGATATATATACACACACACCAGCACCAAACACTGGTCCATGTGTGGAGTGATACTGTGTGGAGAGAGAGCAGTGTGTGGACAGGCTTTGATGGGAGGGCCCGGTGGTGGGCCGCAAGTAGGAGCCCAACACACACCACACACACCCACACGTGCCGCAGACACATGGATGCATCCTTACATACAGACAGAATACACAGACACACCCGTTAACAAATGCATAGGCTACATTCCTAACTGATACACATCAAACACAAACATATTCAGCACCCGCCCTCCCCTCCCCCAAACACACACAACACCCAACCTAACCTGGTAGATCTCAGGCAGCCGTGTGTGTTGTCCAGGCTCTTGACCTTGGCCAGAGTTGCCCTGTTAAAGAGGATTTACATTCATCGGCCCTGCCTCTCTCTCCGGGATGTCTGCATTCATCAGATGATCCCCCTATGTACAAACACACACACACACACACACAGACCATATTCTGGCCGATGCAGCATGGAAGTTGATCCACAAGCATGGGCACCAGACACAAAGAGATGAGCCTTTAAACGTCTCACACACACACACTGTGTTTCTATAAAGACCACCCGTGACAATATACTTGTCAACACACTTAGATCATGACTGAATGTATTGATTTTATGAGTGAAATATTAAACAGGCGTGTGTTGTTATTGAAACTCCTGTTTGCGACCAATAAGAATGGCCTCTGAATAACACTGAAACATGGCTAGCCAGGCGTTCCCCTTGTGTGTGTGTTGTGGTGTGGTGTGGGTGGTGTGTGTGTGTGTGTGTGGTGTGTGTGTGTGTGTGTGTGGTGTGTGTGGTGTGTGTGTGTGTGTGTGTGTGTGTGTGTGTGTGCTGTGGTGTGTGTGGTGTGTGTTCCTACCAGCTCGGCCAAGAGGATCAAGTGTATGGAGGATGAAGGTGGGACAGTCCAGGAGAAGAGTCCTACTACCCAGGCCAAGGGCGCTCCCCGGGCAGCGGCAGCCAGGCCAGCAGCTGGCACGAAGTGGAACCAGGTACGTACTGCTGTAAGCTGCCAACCGACCTGCCCTTAATGCCAACACCCCTGTAACACACCTTTACCCTGATACCCTCCCTACTCTTACTACTACGGCTGTACATATGTTTTGGGAGGAAGTGGAGTGTGTGTGTGTGTGTGTGTGTGTGTGTGTGTGTGTGTGTGTGTGTGTGTCAAGAGTGAGAATGCAGGATTGTGCGTCTGTGAAGGGTGAGAATGTCGGATTGTGTCTAAACAGTGAGGGGGAGAATCGTGTCCTGTCTCTTCCTTGTCTGTCTGAGTCTGTCTCGACCTCACGTGTTGGTAACAAAGATTTCCATTCTTACATAAAACGAAGGCTCACATAATGATTTTTCAGAACCACTTTTGGACTTTATATACTGTTTTACAAAGGCGATCTGTCTTGATGGGCAATTTGCCATTTTGCAGCTTTCCTCTCGAAAGTTCAGTGTCCTACTCTATGTGCAAGCTCATCATTTCAGGATGCTTTTACTTTATGGGTCACTTAATAGCGCCGTAGAGCCATGGGCTTTTCCCCCTTCATTTTATGGTTCACATTCATGGTATTAACGATGACGTGAATACTATTACTAACATGTTGTGATCCATGAAGGGAGTGGTGCGGGGTGTGTTTGTGGTTTGGGAATTTTAGGGTGGAGTTGCCCAGAGGCCCCTCTTTAGAGTGAGAGGACTGGCGGGGGTGTGTGTTAGTTGTTCTYTGGTGTGTGTGTCTGTGTGTGTCTGTGTTCGTTTTTCTATGGTGTGTGTGTCTGTGTTCGTGTTTCTGTTTCGTGTTCCAAGGGGATAGAAATTCGACACGGCGTCAACGAGTGCATGTCCTAGGTATGAGTTAAACGGCTGTGTGAGTATTTTTGCGTACAGTGTTTGTGTGTATGTTGCGTTTGTGTGTGTTTAGTGTGTTCTTTTTGTATTTGTGTTGTGTGTGTGTGTGTGGTGTGTGTGTGTGTGTGTTGTGTGTGTGTGTGTGTGTGTGTGTGGTGTGTGTGTGTGTGTGTGTGTGTTGTGTGTGTGTGTGTGTGTGTGTGGTGTTGTGGTGTGTGTGCTTTTTTGGTGAATGGGTATTGTGTGTGATTGTATTGTATACGGACCCCGCCGCAGATTGCCCGTCATGGTGAACAAGGGACTGACATGCATACTTAATTGATGAGGTAATGCTCCATTTTCTCTCCTAACGCTACACTATATTCACCCTGCCTCTTTTTTTGTTTGTTTTTTTGTCCCCCTGTTTCTTTCCCCCCTTTCCTTTTGTCTCTCAAAAGCTGGATATAAACTGCGTGGCTCGCTAGCTAGTTCGTTCATCTCAAGACAAGGTAAAGATGCATTACTGTTTCCAATTTCACCTCCCGTCCTCTGTTGCCCCCCTCCCCAGACCCCTAACCCTCACCCCCCTCCAAATCAGGAGGTTCTGTAGTTGGTTGTGGTATCGAGCTTTGTGGTTGGTGTTTTGTATTGTCCAGGTTTCCCCCCCACKTACCGTCCCCCCTCCACCTCTCCCTCACTGTGTGTGATTGTGACGAAAAATTGTGGGACTGAAACAGATCCTTGCGGCACACCTTAGGCCTTATACCTGCACTGTGTCTGTACTGTAGCATGGGGCTCATGTCCATTGGAATCCTGACCGTGCACCATGATATGTACATTCAAGCAACTTCACCCATTMTATATCTTAAGTGTCTGTCAACAACTTCAGAACATATTGTCTATGTATTCAGACCGAATTGTGAAGTAGCTACACCCCCCCCCCACACAAACCGGGGTGTGGACTGTGTGTCTGTGTGTGTTTGCATACATTTTCCGTGAACARGTGTCTTGGTGCCTGTGTCCTTGTTTATCTACACCCCGAGTTGGAACATTACAAGCCGACACATGAGTGTTCGCGTTACGCATGTCTGCCTGTTCGCATTCTCCCGATTGCTCGGGGTTCCGATTTTCGACGTCATCCAAACTTCCAGCTTCATCTCTCCCCCCCCATGTGTCATTTTCCTTTTGCCTTTGTCATCCTGTTGAGCATTGCGATGTTGTTGACGGTGGATTTGGCTCTTGTTGATGTCCAGTTGGTTTGTTTGTGTTACCCTCTGATGAGGGTGTGTGTGTGTGTTGATGTGTGTGTGTGTGTGGTGTGTGTGTTGTGTTGTGTCTGTTGTGTGTGTGTGTGTGTGTGTGTGTGTGTGTGTTGTGTGTGTGTTTGTGCGCCGTGTCGTTGTGTGTGTGGTGTGTTGAAACACATCGATGACATTGGAACAAGTGTGACACGTCAACAGCTGCTGAAGTCTTGTCTGGTGTGTGTGGCCCTTTCACCACGGTGGGGACAGTGTTATAATTAGCCGTAACTCGTGAAAGTGCATCCCGCGGAACGGCATGCCATCCATTTCCCAGGTAACCCACGTCAGGTCTCAGGAACACGTCACTCAGATGGCCGTCTCGCCGGGTCTTCAATAGCTAAGTGTCAGAGGGAGGGAGTGTGTGTGTGTGTGTGTGTGTGTGTGTGTGTGTATTTGTCTGCTTGGGAGTGTGTGAAGGGGGTTAAGCAATGCGTTGAGCTGTATGTCTCAACTGACTGTTCAAGGAAGAAGTTGTTTCATCAGTGAAACATGTCCAGAAGAAGACTTACTCAATCCACATATTTGATAGGTTAAAGTTCGGAAGCATACTCTTCTTTCATTGTATTTGAACATTACCTACACCCGCTTCCTGATATGTCTCCACCTATCAGAGAAGGCGTTGTAGCAACGTGGAGCAGACATGACTCTGCACGTTGTTGTCCCTGGCATTGATAAGGCCGTCTGTATTCATGGCTGAACCTGCCCTCCTTGTCCACTCGGGTAAAGGACCTTTCTCCGATATAGCCTGTCTGGCTGCTGTGCATGCCCACTTGCACACCCCTGAGTTGGGGCAAAGCAGGGATAGCTTGGGCCTGATTGATGCTTACTGGAGAAGAGGCCTCGGTAGAAGGGGAGACGGATGGACAGCAGAGAAAGACGAGGAGGGGGCGGATGCTCGATACAGAATCGCCTGCCCGCCAGCCAGCAGGCTTGTCAATTTGTCAGAGGAAYGAGAGAGCAAAGGAGAGAGGGGGGATGGAGAGAGACGGAGGGAGAGAGACGGAGGGAGAGAAGCGGCCCTCTATGTGTAATAACGCCTCGGAATGAGGAAAGTGCTGAGTACAGCCCAGCTCTGATTCCACCTGACAGAATCTTTTTAAGTGTTCATTACTCACTCTCAGACTTCAGGCCCTTCACACACACACACAAGCAAGTAAACACACAAGCAAGTACACATAGTTGCATTCCCACACACACACACACACACACACACACACACACGCAATCTCTCAGTCCAGATGTTTTGCCTCCCAGTCTCAGCCCCTATACCCACTTTCTCCTCTTCATTCTCTCTCTCTCCCTCTCTACCTCGCTTTCCCTCTTCTCTATCTCACTTTACGCATACCTCCATGGATCTTTATCTCTTCTTGAATAACGTGCACCCAGAGCTCCCTGAGCACACTACCCCATTCCCTAGCACATGAAGAAGACTCTAGTCTACAATAGCTGCCTGCACACTGAACAGGGACTGATAGGCTCTTACTGTTACAGCCGAAAACCTTTGAATATGATCCTGGCCATTAGCCCACAAATCAACCTGTTGACTCCAGCCCAAGTCTGAGCCTCCTGCCCCTTCCAGATCCTCCAGCCTCCCCTATTGCTTGGTCTATGCTACCCTATTGGAGAGGGACCAGCCCAGCGGGCCTCTGAAGCTAGCTAGCTAGCCGCCGCCGCTGCTAACACCACTTCAAAGGGCCAGGTATAGTAATGAATGGGCAGAATTTTTCTCCGAAAGTTCTCCACCTCAAAGAGCACGGCCAACGTTTGGTCTGACCCCCCCCCATCCCTCCCCTGTCTTTCATCTCTCTGCTCCACACAGCCCGTGGGATCATGGTATATATGGTTCTGACAGCCCATGCGTGGTGCAATTGGTCACAAACCTCCTCAGGATTCTAAAAGGGCAACTTGTCTTTGGTGGTCACCCAAACGTCAGACGTTTATTTTCCCATGCTTGATTGCCGCTCTCTCTCTCTAGAAGTTGCAGTTACTGTTGTTAGTGTTGTTTATGAGGCTGGGGCTTCAAATATATATATGCACATCCAGTGGCTTTAGAGAAGGTGTTTGAGGTCAAAGTAGACATTCAGCAATATGTCTAATAAGACATACGTTTCAATTGAATTGATAGGTGAGTGCTGTGGGCTTGTCATCCATTGTGGAGCTTTTTATTGAGTGAATGTGTATGTTGAATGTGGGTTTGTAGACCTGTGTTTGTTTGTCTGTGTACCCTTTTGTTTCGTGATTGCTGGGATACTTTGTATGGTGTCAGTATGACCTGATCTGTTTGTGTTGAAAGCAGCCAACCCTCTCCTCTTGATGTTCTCTAAACTGTGACTGTGTGTCCATCCTCCAACCTGCCCCCACCCCAGAGAGGTTTCCCCTAACTGGTCCAAGAGCAGATATTATTTACCCCTCAAATGGCTAAGGTTACGATTGGGGGCTGTGCAATCTGATCCTATATATATATATATATATGGTTAGGGTCAACTTCTACCTTAAGTCCTTCCCTTTCCAACTCAGTTTGATCAAACAGCCTTCCTCAAAAACCCTTCTTTACCCAACGGAGGGCAATTACTAGTCAGTCCTTCCATCTCTTTCTTTATCTCCCTCTCTCACTACCTGAAAGGAGAAAGGAGTCTGCCAGGGCTGGAGAAACCAAGACTTCTGTGTCATTTAGGGCTAGATTGCCACACACTTTTTACACACAGACCTCAGTCCATTGACACAGACTCATCTAGAGACTTCAAATCCCACCTCCAATGCTTCCAAGACGAGCTAGAAAAAGGCCAAATCCAGCTCTGCTTGGTGCATGATCTTTTCGGAATGTCGGAAGGAATGTTTAATTCTTCTATAACAAAAATGAGAGGCATTACAATTATTAGGAAATCTTTATTCTTAGACTAATATTTTAAAAGCCATTTAGTGTTTATCAGGGGCATTAGTTTTACCTTGTATGGGGTACAGAGTTTGCATAATTTAGACCATTTCATTGGTGCATCTGGCAAGGTAAAACYAAAGCATCCAGTGTGGTTGGGGTGTGGTCAGATAGAGCTTTGATTGGCTGTGGTGCACAACCAATTACATTAGAGACTGAATATGTACAATACAAATAAAGTTATCACGCATGGTCTCTCTACTGACTATTCTCTTTGGCTTAAACTCTTGTGGTAAATGCTATCTGAACCCATTGCTCACATTAACCCAGCAAAGCCCCATTACACACTGGACTAGGACTGTGTGACCATGCTGTGTGCTTTGCCACTAGGACCTTACCTGTCTACTAAACCATCTATTCCTCCTTCCCCTATTTTTACCATTCCCACTCTCCTCTTCCCACATCTCTCTCTTAACCCTAAACCCCCATCAGCCCACGGATAAGGCATGTCTATTCGGTCTATATATTCTTTTGCCCATTTTACGGTATGGAAATGATATCATTCATTTATTAACAACTAACCTCAACTCGATATTTTTTTTTTTAAATCTACATTTTCTAATTAGTGCGGTCTCCTAGAATTTCATCAACTTTCCTCTATAAACTCTAACTGAATAGGCAAAGAGGTCCTTACAAAATGGCAATCAATGCACACGTATGTGCCTCTGAGCTATGCTTCTCAAAAGTAATACAGTAACTTAGCTTCTGTATCGTCATCAAATCCCTAACATTGTCAGACGGATTAACATTGAGGACCCTGCAAACAACAAAGGTGAGGATTTTGGGCAATATTAAAAAATAATAATAATTGCGACGCAAGGCACAAAACAAAAGTATCTGTATTCCCCTTTAAAGACTGGCCTCCACTCGTACAGTAGCCTATGCTGCGCTCCGTTGGGCCCTGACCACTCCCCTTTCCTCCCCCCAACCCCCTAGTCTGGCCCCCACGCCTCGCCAACCCCCCTTGCACCCCCCTCCCCCCTCACCTGTGAACCCAGCCTGTGAGTCTCCGTGCCCTTTCCTTATTAAATTTCACTTATCAATCATTCTTGCCAGGGATGCCATCGCCCACCACATTAAAGAAGTCAGAGAAGTGTGGTTTCAGCAGCCCTGTCGTGCCTTCGCAGACCACCTCCTCCCCCCGAACGGCATTCACACACCATCATCGGCCTGTCATTACAGGACCTAGAGGTGAGGTCCCCCCCCCACCCCGACCGTGTCATCCCTGGCTCCCCCTAGTTCACCACCTATAGCTGCCTCTGTCAGATAAGGGCTGTAGAGAGATAGAGACGAAGCAGAGTGCTCCTTGCTGCTGCTGGTGCTGTGTGTGTGGCTCTGCTCATTCGTAGTGTTGCTACTGTAAGCGTGTTGTACAGCCGTGTTTCCCATCACCAGTCCTGGAGTACCCCCGACGAACATATTTTTGTTGTGGCCCCAGACAAGCCCACCTGATTCTACTTGTCAACTAATCATCAAACCCTTGACTAGTTGAATCAGGTGTTTTTGTCTGGTGCTTCAACAAAAATGTGTGCTGTTGGGGATACTTGAGGACCGGAGTTGGGAAACACTGTTGTTCAGTTTCTGCTTTATGGGTTTTGAGTGCGAGATCCCACCCCCCTTTCACACTTGGTGATTAGTTCCGTGTGTGCGCGCGTGTGCGTGTGTTTGTGCGTGTGTTTGTGCGCGTGTGTGCGTGCATGTGCGTGTGTTTGTGTGTGTGTGCGTGCGCGTGTGTGCGTGCATGCATGGCCGGCTGTGGGTTTAGCCGGGAACGGTCATGTCAGAACACAAGTTCATATTTTTACTGTGAGTGTAATCCACAGATTACCTCACCAAGGCAAGCTGCTTTCCCTTTGGCCGGTTTGGTTTATATATGGTTTATATATTATGACTTATTACCATATAGCCATAAATGTAGACCACACAGGTTTATACAATATGAATGTTTCAGGAGACCAGTAACTAACATTGAAATTAGTAATCATCATAAATCATTAGCTGTAAGTACTACTTTTTGAACTAATATCGACAGTAAGCCAAGTATTAGGATGGGTCCTAAATGGCATAGGGCCGTAGGGCTCTGGTCAAAGTAGTGTCCTTTAAAGGGAATAGGGTTCCGTTACAGTATAGTGTGGTTGTCCAGGAGCTTTGTTTCCCGTCCTGGCCACCAGCAGTATTTGCTTTAGCGAGGCAATGCTTTTTGTTTGAGGGGGAAAATATGGGTCATCCAAACATTYGTTTGAACTTGTTGCTTTGTCCAGGCTAGTGTTGTTACAGCTTGAGAAATGGGTTGAGGAACGTGTCGTCCTATAGCGTTCATATGGCTTTTTTTTAAATTCACCATTTTATTTATTCTTATTTTTCAACAGGTCTCCCCTTTTGTTAGTACTCGCTGCTAAGCTAGATGCAGATAATTGTGCGTCAGTTAATATGGAACATGTTAGTTAGTGAGCGCTTTGAATTCTCTGTGTTGTCAAGCAGCTAGCCAGCTTGTCGTCACTGTCTGTCTGAGAGAAGGTAGTCGTCACAAGCACACACACCACTGTTTCGGTGATGTCTTCCATCTGCAGTGGGGGGGGGTTCTGCAAAAAAGTGCACTTTTGGATGATTACTACAGGCTTGATGTCCATAATATTTTTGACCTAAAAAAAAAACGTTAAAACCCACTGGGGCTTAAAGGTTGAGGCTTGGGGGGGATTAAGTCGTGTCAGTAAGTAGTATAACTGTCACATTTAGGATGTTGTGTTCTACGCTCACATAAAAGGCCAAAATGGTGGGGTTCATTCATCTTCATAAGTCGAACCGGTTGTCATGTCTGTTTGGTTGACTTTAACCGCCCTGTTGTACCAATCTCATCTGTAATTGATTTATCATAGTTGGAGCGCCTTCTTCACGCCCCACGTTCCTTTTGAAACGTTAGCCGAACCCGTTGAGCCGCGAGACGTAGGTGTAGCCACAGGGCGACGCAATTTGGCAAACAAAGACTCGCGAGCCGCACGGTTCGTTGGCTTGACTTCTCGTCTTCAAAAGGGCTATTAAAACATTCTTCTTTCGTTGTCTCCCTCTGCACTCTCTTCAGCAGCCTCCTCCCACGGGTTCGCACACACACACACACACACACACACAGCCACCTGTTAATATCTCTCCACGTGAAAACCACCCGCCTCAGTCGTAATAAGGGAGGGATTTTTTTTGTATCATATTTTTTTCTTCATTAATCCATCTGTGGGTTATAGACACTGAGTGTACAAAACATTATGAACACCTGCTCTTTCCATTACATAGACTGACCAGATGAATCCAGGTTAAAGTTATGATCCCTTATTGACGTCACCTATTTAATCCACTTCGATCAGTGTAGGTGAAGAGGAGGAGACTTGTTGAAGAAGTATTTTTAAGCCTCGAGACAATTGAGACATGCATGTGTGCCATTCATGCATATATGTGTGCCATTCAGAGGGTGAATGGGCAAGACAAAATATTGAAGTGCCTTTGAACGGGGTTTGGTAGTAGGTGCCAGGCGCACCGGTTTYTGACAAGAACTGCACCGCTGTTGTTGTTTTTATACGCTCAACAGTTTCCTGTTTGTATCAAGAACGGTCCACCACCCAAAGAACATCCAGACAACTTGACACAACGGTGGGAAACATTGGAGTCAAAATGGGCCAGCATCCCTGTGGAACGCTTTCGACACCTTGTAGAGTCCATGCCCCGACGAATTGAGGCTGTTCTGGAACTCAATATTAAGAAGGTGTTCTTAGAGTTTGGTATACTCAGTGTATTACCACTAGAATATTGCTAGTATTTTATATATTCCTGCTACCAGTCACTGTTTACAGGTGTTCTTAATGTTTGTGCGCTCAGTGTATAATATATTTTTCAAGTAAAAGTTGGCAGTGGGGGTAAAATAGAACAAAGTGGTAGGTGGGGGAAGAAAAAGCCAGCGAACCAATTCGATTTGCAAAGTGGAACTAATCCGTAGCACTTTTCTATTGGCCATGCAGCCCCTCATGTAGGCCCAGACCACAATGGAGCCCACTGCTCCCTCCCTCCATCTCCTGTCTCTTATACACATCTAGATGTGTATAAGAGACAGGTTTACAGGTGTTCTTAATGTTTGTGCGCTCAGTGTATAATATATTTTTCGAAGCCCCTGAAGCCCCTGAACCCCCTCCAGATTAGCTACAGGCCCACCCACTGGGCACGTGTGGGGAGGACCTGCTGTCCATCCAGCCCCACTTTCATCTCTCCTCCATAATGACGCGCTAAAGTCACAGCTAACAGGCCTCGCTTAGAGCCCCAATGAAAGGCCCTCAGAGACCCTGCTGGGGATGCTGTCCCCAACCTCCCCTKCCTCCTCSCTCCCCCCCCCCCCRCCKKSCRKCAGCTAGRTRGAATGGATGAGGCATAGGGGCACGGGGCTACAAAGCCCATAGTTAGCGTACTAGCAGGTTAGCAGCATATCAGCTGCTTCGATATATTTGATATCCTCCCCGTTGTCCCAACATTGTGGCATTAGTACACTCACGAGGCGAAGCCCAAATAAACCTCAGAGAGGGAGAGAAGAGGGAGCTTATTCAGGGAGTTATGAGCTGTGGTGTGTCTGCTGTCAGGAATACATCCTTCTCTGTACCAGTGGCAGGTTACTCCACCCACCCCTCTAACAGGCCTAAACACTGTTACCCCAATTTCTCCTTTACCACCTGTGGAGTCTTTTCAAATCAGCAGTGTTATAACAGCCCATAACAGGCTGAATTCTCATGGTATTTGGACCTCTGACAGCTCACTTATCATACCCAAATAATTGGTCAATAAATGGAACCTATACTGAACAAAAATATAAACGCAACAAACGCAACGATTTCAATGATTTTATTGAGTTAACGTTCATATCAGGAAATAAGTAAATTATAATAAATAAATTAGGCCCTAATCTATGAATTTTACGTGACTGGGTAGGGGCGCAGCCATGAGTGGGCCTGGCTACCAAATGGGTGGCCTATGCCTTCCCAGGCCCACCCATGGCTGTGCCCCTGCCCAGTCATGTGAAATTCATAGATTAGGGCCTCATTAATGTACCCACTGGGGAGCCAAGTCTAGCCAATCAGAATGAGTTTTTTCCCACAAAGGGGCTTTATTACTGACAGAAATACTCCTCCTTTTCATCAGCTGTCTAGTTGGCTGGTCTCAGCCGATCCCACAGGTGAGGAAGCCGGATGTGGAGGTCCGGCGTGGTTACACGTGGTCTGCGGTTGTGAGGCCGGTTGGACGTACTGCCAAATTCTCTAAAACGACGGAGGGGGCTTATGGTAGAGAAATGAACATTAAATTCTCTGGCAACAGCTCTGGTGGACATTCCTGCAGTCAGCATGCCTATTGCACGCTCCGTCAAAACTTGAGACATCTGTGGCATTGTGTTTTGTGACAAAACTGGCCATTTTAGAGTGGCCTTTCATTGTCCCCAGCACAAGGTGCACCTGTGTAATGATATTGCTGTTTAAATCAGCTTCTTGATATGCCACACCTGTCAGGTGGATGGATTATCTTGGCAAAGGAGGAATGCTCACTAACAGGGATGTAGAGACGCGTGCACAAAATTAGAGAGAAATAAGCTTTTTGTGCGTGTGGAACATTTCTGGGATCTTTTATTTCAGCTCATGAAACATTTTTGTTCAGTATGGAGAATTCAGATATGAAGTGATTGATGGGAATGACAAGAAGTATTGACAGGGCTCCCCTAACCTGTTTTAAAGCAGACTGAATGTTGCGCTGACGAGGTAATGGTGAGTACAGCATTCAGTCGGGTGTTAACCAGGCTAGCTGTACCCCAGGATCGGTAGTGTGACCGCTAGATGTCAAGAGGGGACTAAATACAGTAAAGATGAGTTTAAGGGGTAGAGCCCCTCCGCATGCTAAAAGCCTTTTTGGGCTCATTAGTTGACAAGCTGAAACATGGGCGCGAAACTTAGTTTACTCACAATTTCTCCCCTGGAAAATATTAATCAGAGCATAAATGAGGAACACAACATGTGAGCAAGGCTATTTAAGTAATTGGAAATCGTTCTCGAACACTTAAGTTTGGTCTCCCCAAAAATAAATAATGATTCCTAATTGACGCTGGCCATTTGTGTAATGGACATTGGACCGGTCCAAGCCGGTCGGCACAGTGGGACAGGAGCTGGTCAGTGGCCAGAGAGGCAGCGGTCAATCACTCAGACTCTACGGCCATATACTGGACGGGGTAAGCGATGATAAGTGGCGGTGATCCAGAGACTAAGGATGCATCCAAAATTGCACCCTATTCCCTACATAGTGCACTACTTTTGACCAGATCCCATTTAGGGCATTATGGACAAAGCCTAAGTGACACCTGTCAATGGTAGTCTGCTTAGACAATCTGCCTCGCTAGCTAACGTTGTGACGAGCGGGAGGTATAAAAACACCAATGATTGATTATGATTCTAATGGGGGAGATAGTACCTCCTTGAGTTGTGTGTGCGTGTGCACGTGTCAAGTTTGTCTGTGCCTGTGCGTGTAAGACTGCAAGTGTGACGGGGTGTTTTATTAGCACACTTGTCAGGCGCTAACTAGAGAGTGACTCATCAACATTTTACTAGCCCGACTCGCTAGTGTGCAAAGCTGTGGGCAAAGCTGTCATCAAGGCAAACGGTGGCTATTTTGAAGAATCTCAAATATAAAATACAGTTGAAGTCAGAAGTTTACATACACTTAGGTTGGAGTCATTAAAACTCGTTTTTCAACCACTCCACAAATTTCTTCTTAACAAACTATAGTTTTGGCAAGTCGGGTAACACATCTACTTTGTGCATGACACAAGTAATTTTTCCAACAATTGTTTACAGACAGATTTTTTCACTTATAATTCACTGTATCACAATTCCAGTGGGTCAGAAGTTTACATACACTAAGTTGACTGTGCCTTTAAACAGCTTGGAAAATTCCAGAAAATMATGTCATGGCTTTAGAWGCTTCTGATAGGCTAATTGYCATAATTTGAGTCAATTGGAGGTGTACCTGTGGATGTATTTCAAGGCCTACCTTTAAACTCAGTGCCTCATTGCTTGACATCATGGGAAAATCTAAAGAAATCAGCCAAGACCTCAGAAAAACAATTGTAGACCTCCACAAGTCTGGTTCATCCTTGGGAGCAATTTCCAAACGCCTGAAGGTACCATGTTCATTTGTACGAACAATAGTATGCAAGTATAAACACCATGGGACCATGCAGCCGTCATACCGCTCAGGAAGGAGACGCGTTCTGTCTCCTAGAGATGAACGTACTTTGGTGCGAATAGTGCAAATCAATACCAGAACAACTGCAAAGGACCTTGTGAAGATGCTGGAGGAAACAGGTACAAAAATATCTATATCCACAGTAAAACGAGTCCTATATCGACAATATCGACAAGGCCGCTCAGCAAGGAAGAAGCCACTGCTCCAAAACCGTCATAAAAATGCCAGACTACGGTTTGCAACTGCACATGGGGACAAAGATTGTACTTTTTGGAGAAATGTCCTCTGGTCTGATGAAACAAAAAATGGGGGAGGCTTGCAAGCCGAAGAACACCCTCCCAACCGTGAAGCACGGGGGTGGCAGCATCATGTTGTGGGGGTGCTTTGCTGCAAGAGGGACTGGTGCACTTCACAAAATAGATGGCATCATGAGGAAGGAGAATTATGTGGATATTTTGAAGCAACATTTCAAGACATCAGTCAGGAAGTTAAAGCTTGGTCGCAAATGGGTCTTCCAAATGGACGATGATCCCAAGCATACTTACAAAGTTGTGGCAAAATGGCTTAAGGAAAACAAAGTCAAGGTATTGGAGTGTCCGTCACAAAGCCCTGACCTCAATCCCATAGAAAATTTGTGGGCAGAACTGAAAAAGCGTGTGCGAGCAAGGAGACTCTGTCAGGAGGAATGGGCCACAATTCACCCAACTTATTGTGGGAAGCTTGTGGAAGGCTACCAGAAACGTTTGACCCAAGTTAAACAATTTAAAGGCAATGCTACAAAATACTAATTGAGTGTATGTAAACTTGTAAACTGGGAATGTGATGAAAGAAATAAAAGCTGAAATAAAAAAGTCTCTACTATTATTCAGACATTTCACATTCTTAAATAAAGTGGTGATCCTAACTGACCTAAGACAGGGAATTTTTACTAGGATTAAATGTTAGGAATTGTGAAAAACTGAGTTTAAATGTATTTGGCTAAGGTGTATGTAAACTTCCGACTTCAACTGTATATTTGGATTTGTTTAACACTTTTTTGGTTACTACAGGATTCCATGTGTTATTTCATAGTTTTGATGTCTTCACTATTATTCTACAATGTAGAAAATAGTCAAATTAAGAAAAACCCTGGAATGATTAAGTAAGGTGTTCTAAAACTTTTGACTGGTACTGTATATAAATAGAACATATAAAAAGCATGAATGGATAGCATACGATCATAGATACAATTTGGCTACATACAAACATTTACAATGAAAGGCAAAATCACAATAATCACCAGAATGGATTCAGACCAAAGTCTAGGTTGAGACCGAATGGAGCAAAGGTCTTTAAACAAATCAAAATATGTTTTATATTTGAGATTCTTCAAAGTAGCCACCCTTTGCCTCGATGACCGCGTCGCACACTCTTTGCATTCTCTCTACCAGCTTCATGAGGTAGTCACCTGGAATGCATTTCAAGATCCAGGCAACCTCTCGTTTTAACAATAAATTGTCAAGGTTACCCCCTCTCCTAGGGAGGTTGACATGTTTGATGCCGATATATAACGTAGAGACGAAATAGAGGGATTCGCTTCCAAATTAGTGGGCCGCAACTGGATACGTCGAGTCCTTGTACCGAATGGTGCTACGATGCTCCGAGATTCTTACTTTTAGTTTGCGCTTCGTTTTACCCACATCGTTTTTTACCACAAGGGAAAATGAGAAGATAAATAGCTGCCTTAGTGGAGCACGTGTTAAAACCTTTGATTGGGATCATTTTCCTTGTTTGAGGGTGTTTGAAGGATCTCCATTTGTAAGTGCCATTTCCTTGAACGCAGCCAACATTAAAATTGGCAATACTTAAGTTTTGTCAATTAGGCTGTGGCGATAAAAGGATCTCTTTGCGCTGCTGGGTTACTGTACCCAGTACTGCCCTGTCTGTGAGGAGGCTCAGCAATGACCTATTGCCATGAGCCAGAGAACAGGTCTCAGACCAGTGAGCTGGAAAGAGGAGGAGGGAGGAGAGTCGGGGTAGAGAGAGGGTGGGAACGGGACAGGGGAGAGGTGTCTGAAAGAGAGCGGTGCCTGAGGGCATGGAGTGAGAGAGCAAGAGGATGACAGGGACAGAGTGTGTCTGTGAGAGAGGGAGAGAGAGAGGGAGGAGGGGGAGTGACTGAGTCAGCCTGTGAATGGGTGTGTCTGCCTCTGTGAGGTCAGTGTGGTTCTCTCTCTTGCCTGCAGCTTCTGCAGCATTGCCTCAGCACACAGCACAGCAAGGCTAATTCAATTGTAGAGTCTGGACACTCCACTCTTCCGCCTGTGTGCGTGCCCATGCACATGCTCATTATGTCTGTGTGTGTGTGTGTGCTCGCGCAGCCAGGGAGTGCACAGCGAGGGTCTCTCCCTCGCGTAGCCTGTCTCTCCACCCCACACCCCCGCCGACCCCACCCCTCACTTCAAAAGTCCAACATTCCAGCCCCCCAGACAAAAGGCAGGAATATGAAAAGACGGGGCACGCCAAAAAGAGAAAAGGAGGGGTCTGCTTCTGTGTCTCTCAGCCTCTCAGGCTGGAAAGTGATAGAGGAAGGGCATGGAGTCTGCTTCCCAAATGGCACCCTATCCACTATGTAGTGCACTATATTTGCCCAGGGTCCAGTTTCCAGTCAGACTCTATTGAGGCTGTAAGTAGGGAATAGGGTGCCGTTTGGGATGCACCCAGAGAGAGCCGTGGTCCATTCTATTATTACTGTAAACACAATGGCCACATAGCGGCATGGCGGAGGGGGAGCGTCCCCCCAGTTTCCAGTCAGCCTCTATTGACAGAGCCATAAATCACGGCAAAGTTAAGTGAATTAATGCAGCAGGGAGCTGTGGCTTTAACAATGTTTATGTAGTATCAGCTTACCATCTCTCTCTCTCTCTCTCCGATAGCTGTACGATCCCTGCTTCTCCCCCTGCCCTCTCTCTCCCTCTTTTTCTTTCTCTCTCTCTCTCGCACTAAGTTTACCATCTCTCTTTATCCCACTCTGTCTCTGTAATAGCTGTACGTTTTCTCTCTTTCTCTCTCTCTCTGTTTACCATCTTTCTTTCTCTCTCTCTCTCTCTCTCTCTCTCTCTCTCCCTCTCTCTCTCTCTCTCTGTCTCTGTTGCTGATATTGGAAATGGGCAGAGTGGCGGAGAGAGAGAGAGAGTCTTATTAAGAGAACCAGCAGTAATACATCACAGGCTTAAAGACCCCTCTCTCTCCCCCGTCGTTGCACGTCCCAGCCAGGCATTATACTAATAACCAATAACTGAATATTACCTCTATTAAGAGCAGCCTAATTAGATTGTGCTGGTTACAATTAAATACTTAATAAGCCTCGATCCATTACAGCACTGTCAGTTTATACCACGGGATCCGGGTAGAGGACAGGTGCAGTGCTGTGCTGCAGACCTGTGCCAGTCGATTCATTGAGCCCGCGTGCACACTTGCATTGAATCTCACACACACATGCAGATCAACACACACACAAACCTACATGCGGTCACACTCACACAGACACACGCAGGATTCACACACACACACACACAAACACACATGCTTGCGTTCACTCTCACACCGACTCTCACTCACATGCAGACATCACACACACACGTGTTCACACACACTCATGCTCACACACACACAGATTTGGAACTTAGAGGAGGGAAATATGTAATTGTATCATCGGTGACTACATCCAAAACATACATGGACTAAGACTTGGCATCAACACCTCCAGACTCATTGCTCTCGACACTTCTGTTGTGACAGTGCAAAGTCAAATGCCATCAGCGGACATCACAAATGTCACTAATGCCTAAATTGCCTAATTACAATGACTGTATACCAATTTGCGACAAATATCATGTTGAGAAGTGTCAAGTAAACGGTTACCATATTTTCCCCTTGTGCGAGTGAAGGAATGCGGACCACAGTATGCCTTTGGTTGAATCATGGAGGGCCCGCCTCCCTTTTGATAGACAGTGAGGGGCATTGTGGTCCGTAGACGTCTTGTCATCTGAACCGTGGGCCGCCTGCCCTCTGTCACCACCACGTCAAAAGGGCCTGTCTCACACACACACACACACACACACACAGCCCAGCTTGTGTTTGTGTCTTGGCGTTTGTTTGTTTGGGAATTAGTGGGTGTGATTATGTGGGTGTGTCTGGATGTGCGTGTGTTGATGTGCGGTACATGTACGGTATTAAGTGACATACTAAATGGTGTGTGACAAACTATGGTGCATGGAGCCCCACCGTGATAGATGATGTCACCTTCTCTCCTCCATCCTCCCATCTCTCTAGCCTACTCCCTAACCAGACTCTCTCTCTCTCTCTTTCGCTCTCTTATTGACTGACATGACAAACTTGCTGTCTCCCCCCCACCTCTCCCGTCCACAGCGAGTCCCCACGCCACGCCGTCGAGCCTCCACTTCCCCACGTCGCCCATCATCCAGCAGCCCGGCTCCTACTTCTCCCACCCGGCCATCCGTTACCACCCCCAGGAGAGCCTCAAGGAGTTTGTCCAACTTGTCTGCCCCGACTCTGGTCAGCAGGGAGGACAGGTGGGCTTCCTTAACGTAAGAACAAGGAGCCTTCTACAGTACATACATACCACAAACACCTGGGCTGTGTCCCAAATGGCATTTTATTCCCTATTTCAGGGGTAGGCTACCCTGGTCCAGGAGGACCGCAGGCACTTCGTTTGTTGAATTTAGGCAAATCACTGAACTGATCAATTAGCTTAGTTAGTCAGGTGTGGTGTCTAGTTGGAACAATATCCTGCAGTACCTGCGTCACTCCAGGAACAGGGTTGCCT
>NC_036856.1:6811218-6813972 GCF_002910315.2 Salvelinus sp. IW2-2015 | reverse complement strand
ACACACACACACACATCCGTCGTCTACAGTTGGATAGACTGCAGTGGCTTGATGAAGTGCCTCATGTATAGTGTCAATAGGTCTGGGATGAAGTTCAGATTCATAAGCAATGTTTCCAATCAGAGAAGGAGTTTTATAGTTTTAGATATAGGAGTGTGTAGCGGGATGTAGAGCGTATGCATGCAAGTACGTGTGTGCGTTTCTGTGCGGACCTCTTTCCGTGGTGTGTATGTGTTTGCCAAGCCTAGCCCTTTTGTCTTTGCCGTGTGTGTGTGTGTGTGTGTGTGTGTGCTGTCTCTTATACACATCTAGATGTGTATAAGAGACAGGTGTGTGTGTGTGTTGTGTGTGTGTGTGTGTGTGTGTGTGTGTGTGTGTGTGTGTGTGTGTGTGTGTGTGTGTGTGTCAAAGCGGCGCGTCTGCGGCCCTCAGCGAGCGGGGCCGTCGATTTATTGACTCTGTCACAGGCCGCAAGACACACACTTCCCCCTGGGAGAGTGGAGGCAGGTGTTTGTCACAACTGCCAGAAAGGAGGGTGGGAGAGAGGAAGGGAGGGAGGGAGAGAGGAAGGGAGGGAGGGAGAGAGGAAGGGAGGGAGGGAGGGGAGGTTAGCCGAGTGGCTGCTGCTGTTATTTATTGTTTGTGTTTATTTATTTATCTATTTATTCATCCCGGCCTCTCTCTCTCTCTCCCTCCTCTCTTTCTCTTTCTTTCTGTCATTTTTTTCCTCTCTCCCGTGCTCTCTCTCTCTCTCCCTTTTCTCTTTCTCTCTCCCTCGCTCTCTCCTTATCCCACTGGGGTTATCCACTAAGCCTCCAGCCCAATCTGCACATCTATCTGTGTTTGCTCAGGCCTGCCAATCCGGCGCTCTGCGCATTATTAATTTGGCCTGGCGCTGAGGACTGGGACTCTGAGGCCTGTTTCTCGAACAAACGCATACCCACACGTGCACACACACACACACACACTCCCCATCTGGGTGTTTGTGAGCCATTGTTTGAGTATGTATTCAGGACGCCATTTTTCGCCAGAAAAGCTCAGCGCACTTGGTGATGATTAGGTGGTCATGATGGTATGGGATACTGGTTTTAACTCCCCCACTCTTACCATAAGAGCCATGGAATCTTAAGTGGACACAGTGTCTTATCTAATACATAACCTGTTTTATTGCGGAATGACAAAGGGCCTGCTAAAAGGTAGAAAAGGATATTCTCATTGACTTCAACATTAACGGGCAGAGCTAGGCTCTCTCGCCACAGCTGTAGCTCTGTTGCAATCTGTCTGCTCTTCAGACGCCCATAGAAATGCCCGTAGAGGCCGAACCACTGGACCACTAGCGGCTCTATGTGCAAGCGGCCATTTTCCCTCTGCCGTGCGTTCCGTCAATGTCAATTTTGTCTGTGGGGGGCGGGTCGTCTGATAGAGCCGCAATATTAAAGCCCCCGACATAAAAACGCTCGAGATGGACAGTGAGGGCTTCGCTATATTAAAGTGTGTGACCCCCACAGCGGGAACTTGTCTCACACACACCCTCACACACACACACACCCAACACTCGGCTCCTAGTTTCAAAACCTCCCCGCGGCTCCGGGGACAAAAGTTACCCATGGCGGCCATTGTAGAGAGAGAGAAAGGGATAGAGGGAAGGAGGGATTGATGGAGGGAGAGTGAGAGAGAGAGATGTGACTGTAACAGTAAACATTCCCAGTCCGCTCGCCATGGAAACGGAAAGGGGGGTAGAGTCGGGACGGTTGATTGAGGGGCCGTTGTTTGTGTGCCTGTGCCCACTCTCCATACCTCCTACCCCCCTTTCCCCCTCTCTCATTGGCAGCTTTTTGGGAGAGTGAGTTTGGGGTGATGAAGGCAATGCCAATGAAAGAAGGGGGATAGGTGTTAAAGCAAAGCCAAATAAAGAGTGTGTGTGTGTGTGTGTGTGTGTTTGATGGGCACAGTGCCCGCGGGTCAGTGCAGTGTAGGGGGGTGGGTGGAGGCTACCATGGGAGCCCTGAGACCGCGGGGCTTAGTACCACACTGAGGACCCCGTGATGCCCTGCTCTCTGCCCGTCTATCATACCGTTCTCACACACCAGACACACACGGCCCGCCCGTTGTCATCCTGGGTAGACATATACGCCCCCTATATACAACATACATACACACACACACACACAGACTTGTCCTCCTCTCCTCACCCTCTTACCCCCAGGCTAATCCAACAAAGACATTGGTACACACACACAGCCCCAGTCCCATAGTAACGCCACTCCTCAGACAAGTCACACAGCCCTGCAAAGGAGAGACAAAGGGTTAAGTAAACTTCACGTACGTTTCACGCTGGCCAACGCTGAGACTAAAATTCCCACAAACACACCCACACCACACACACTCCGTCGTCTACAGTTGGATAGACTGCGTGGGATGAAGTGTCCTCATGTTTAATACGTGTCATAGGTCTGGGATGAAGTTCAGATTCTATAAGCAATGTTTTTTTCAATTTTTTCAATCAGGAAGGAGTTTTATAGTTTTAGATAATAGGAGTGTGTGTAGTCGGGATTAGAGCGTATGCATGCAGTACGTGTGTGCGTTTCTGTGGCGGACCCTCTTTCCGTGGTGTGATTATGTGTTTGCCAAGCCTAGCCTTGTCTTTTGCCGAGTGTGTGTGTGTGTGTGTGTGTGTGTGGTGTGTGTGTGTGTGTGTGTGTGTGTGTGGTGTGTGTGTGTGTAGTGTGTGTGTGTGTTGTGTGTGTGTGTGTG
>NC_036856.1:6809882-6810871 GCF_002910315.2 Salvelinus sp. IW2-2015 | reverse complement strand
GTAGCCCTGGCTGCCCAGTCCTTTAATTCCCTCTATATAAAGGGCAAGCAGAACAGAACAGACAGATAAGACCTTTAATAGGCTCTTGTACTCTGTGTCAATTTGTCTACTGCGATGGCCCACAAACACCAGCCAGCATCATTATGGTGGCACACACACACACACAGACAGTCACCTCACAGCCACTTCTCTCTGAATATAGGACATTAGTACACGTTTGGGAGGGACGAATTAAAGGTGCAATCTGTAGRTTTTTGTTTTCCGGTCTTAAGGGCTGCCCCTACAATTAAACTGAGGGGATAAATGTGTATGAAAGTTACAGGTTTGCGCCCTTTAAATTGTTTATTTTGGGGCTACCATAAACATAATCAGCGTGTCATGTGTAAAGTCATGTTAGGGGTCACTATTTAAATATTTCGATTTTTTGGGGGGGGGTCATTACCTGGTTGAACCAGCAGGGGGGGATGCTCTGACCTGTCTACTCTCCCACAGTAATTATGATGCGTATTCTTATAAGCAGACCTGATAGGGTTGTCTAAGACAGCCACCTATCACTCATCAATGCAACTGTAGGGGCATTAATATTACAGCATCCACAGACCAGGAATAGCTAACGCTGCTAATAATGCTAATGACGAAGCATTACAACACTAGTCGTTTCACTGATAGTCAGCTAGTTTGAGGTGTTGGTTCTAGCGTGCACTGAACGAGACCCACAGGATACTCTGGTAGTGTATCATAGGTCCAAAGTAGTGCCCTATAAAGGGAACAGGGTGCCATTTGGAACGCAAGCATAGTGTAAGGTGTAGTGTGTTGTAGTATGCTGATAGGTGTGCGTGTAAATAAGTCAGCAGGGTGAGTGTCTGCTCATCCCTCAGGGAGCTGTACATGATGGAGGGAGAGGAAAGGACAGAGACGGGAAGAGCGAGTGGGGAGGGGAGACCGAGGGGAGATGAATGGGTAGAGGGAGATGTGGAGGCTGGGGGGGG
>NC_036856.1:6673744-6809300 GCF_002910315.2 Salvelinus sp. IW2-2015 | reverse complement strand
GGAATAGAGGGGTAGAGGGAAGGGATGTGGGGCGCGAGGGAGAGGTGGTTTCATCAGCGCACCACTCTGGGTGCTGGGAGCTGGTTTGCATTACATGAGGCTGAACTCCTCTGAGATGACACTCATCTGCAGGCACTTTACCCGGCGGCCTGAGTCAGCACTTCTCCACGTGATGAGATTACTGGTTCCATTGAAAGGGAGTTTAAAGGAACAGGCCAAGATCCCACACCACACTCTTTCCCCGGGTGTGTGTCCTTCCTCCTAACTCCCCCTCTCTCCTCTGCTTCTCTCTCGCTCCACACTGCGCCATGCTTGACTCGATGACTCAAGTGTGAAGTGTGTGTGTGTCTGTCAGTCTGTGTGTGTGTGTGTGCACCAACCCATCCATATAAAACCAGCTTCACCTTGAAGGCGTTCAGATAGGACACCCAGACAGATGAGCGCAGAGCGGCTGTCTGTTACCTGCTGCTAGCGTCGTACTGTGCACACGCTCACGCACACCGATACGCGCGCACACACACAGACAGCCCCAGAGCAAACAGCTGCAGAGCTAGAGTGTGAGGGTTGGAATCCCCACCTTTCTCTCTCCCTGGGCCTGTGTGTTATTTACTGTTCCAACCCTGGGACTCTAGGTCTCCCTCTCTCTCTTTTAAATTTTTTTATTTTTCTTTCTGTCGTCCTTTCTCGCTGTCTCTCGTATTAAATAGTTGCCCTCACCACCACCACCACTTTTACTGGTCTGGTTGTGTGATGTCTATCTATCTAGCCCCAGATTGGAGGTAGAAAGAATGTCCTGAAAAAAAGAGCAGGGCATAGATTCACAAAAACCTTCTTAAGAAGAAATCTCTTCTTAACTGCCATTCTTTCCTTAACTACAGYCTTAAGAAGGAAGTTAAGCAAAGTTGCTATTCCTCAAAAAGGTTCTTGGAAATGTTCTCGTGCTTTTTCTTATGTTTCTCCTTAAGCAAAACGTTAAGAAGAAGTCAGAAAATAAAAGTATTGCAAATGTTCTTAAGTCCAAGACAGCTAAACCTTTATCTTAAACTGGGCTCCCGAGTGGCGCAGTGGTCTAAGGCACTGCATCCCAGTTCAAGAGGCGTCACTCTCAGTCTCTGGTTCGAATCCAGGCTGTATCACATCCGGCCGTGATTGGGAGTCCCATTGGGCGGTGCACGATTGGCCCAGCGTCGTCCGGGTTTGGCCGGGGTAGGCCGTCATTGTAAATAAGAATTTGTTCTTAACTGACTTGCCTGGTTAAATAATAAGACCAAAAAATTCAAACTAAGGGCAGTGAGAGAAAAAGCTCATGAAAGCAATTTAACATGTTTAAATTCACTCACAAAATGAATCAGAAAGTTTCYGTATTGATTATTTTAAACCCAAGAACATGTTTTAGAACAGTAATCTCAGTAAGAAATATGCTAACARGATTGCCATTGCTAGCTAGATAACTAGCTAAAACGGTTGCCTAGCAACACACATCTTAAGAAGATTTGTAAGAATATATTTCAGAAGTTCGTAGGAAAATCAATCAAACGTAAGATATTGTTAAGGAATTGCACTTACGAATTGCACATTTTTTCATTAGAAGCTTCTTACGTTTTTTGCATAAGAAGTTTTTTTGTGAATCTGGGCCCAGGCTGTAACCACACAACATACCTGTAGGTCTCCAAACACTCTCTGTGTCTGAGTGGCAGAAACACCCAGGTCTGTGTCTTTACAGTCTTATGTCTCGTTCAGGGAGAGAAAGGGAGGGAGAGAGGGACGGAAAGAGAGAGACGGGAGGGAGAAAGAGAGGGGCATGGATTGAGTGAAAGAGAGAGGGCGAAGGATGGAGGGGACGAGAGAATGACTGAAGTATGGTCTTGCCTGCGGTGGAGCTCCTCACCAGTTTGTGTTCCGTCAGACCACTGAATAAAAACAACGTTGCTTTTATTCGCCTCCCTCACGACGGACAGCGGGCACAGAGGAGTCTCTCCCTCTTTCTCTATCTCTCTGTGTGTGTGTACGTACATGCCTACGTGTGTGTTTGCCCATGTGTGTGCGGTCACTAGTGGCACATGGGGGGGTCACAAAGGGCCATTTCTCGCCCCACCTCCCTGTGCCCGCTCGGGCCCCACAACACATGGCATTGTTCATCCCCGACCGGGCATCTGGTGGGCATTCCTGTGGGCACTGGAACACACCACAGTGTAATGGTTAGAGTTATAGTGGAGCCCTGAGGCACCAGTTCCAGCTCCAACCACCCCAGTCTAGCCTAACAGAGCAACACATGTCCCCAATAACATCTTCCTCTGGTTCTACTAACAAGACACACACTGGTAATCAATTGAACGTGTCCGTCTGCTACTTGTGTGTGGTTTCTTGCTTTCTTTCGTCATCCTTCGCTCTCTCACCCCCCCCCCCTCTCTCTCTCGTCCCCATTTTATTCAATCATTCTTGTGCTTGTAGTACTGTGCCCTGACAGTGTCTGAGTATTTGTATTTAAATCACAAAGTACCAGCACAGCACTGTGTGGTAACACTACCCCACTGTCCACACACACACACACACAACTTGTTTGGTCTGCAAGAGCCCGGCTCCCAGGACAGGGGAAGAAGGGGGCGGTAGGGAAGTAGGAAGGAGGGATGAGATGAAAAAGGAGTCCGGGGGGGGGGTTTGAAAGTTACTAGTAGACAAGGATGGGGGAGGGAAGGAGCTGCACTGCAGGAGAGAGAGAGAGGAGAGAGAGTGAGCGAGGCAGAAAGTCCTAGCGTCAGCAACTTGTATTGATTAAAAACTAACCTTCCAGTCTCTTCTCTGCCGGCCGAGCAGCAGCGTGCGCGGCTCCGGGCCAGTAGAATTTCAACGAGTCACGAGCCAGCAACACTCACAGGCCGGGCGGGCAGGAAAAGAGCGGCTAGCAACGTGCAGGAGCACACACACAACGCCAGGACAGACACCCACACATATATACATAACGCACAAGCAGGACACCAAACAATACAAGCATTTCGCTACACTCGCATTAACATCTGCTAACCATGTCTATGTGACTAATATAAATTGATTTGATTTTTGATACCTTCATTTGAAACACAAGCCTTTCGTTTTAGCCTTTGGGTCCTTTCACCCCTCTAGTCTCATGACTTAGTTTGATGCTTCTTTCCTCTATATGGAATACTTCATGTTCAGATGATTTCATTCATTGTTGGTTTTGAGTACACGTGTAAGTGAACCAAAAAGGAGAGACGCTAGGTCTGTTATTTTGCTCATATTTGTTTGCTTTTCGTGCATGTGTATCAGAGTGCATGTTGTGTGTGTGTTTTCCACGTTGTGTCGTGTGTGTGTGTGTGTGTGTGTGTCTGAGCTCCCTCTGAATCAGTAGCACAGTGCTGCGGCAGCGTCTGGCTGCTCCGAAACTCACGGGAACAGTGGACAAGGGAGAACAAGCGGACAGGGAGAGGAATGAGGAGAAAAGAAGAGAGGGAGAAAGAGGCCGAGTGAGGGAAAGAGAGGGAGGAAGAGGCAGAGTGAGGGAAGAGAGGGAGAAAAGAGGCCGAGTGAGGGAAGAGAGGGAGAAAGAGACCTAGTGAGGGGAGAGGGAGAAAGAGACCTAGTGAGGGGAAGAGAGGAGAGAAGAGGCGAGTGAGGGAAGAGAGGGAGAAACGAGGCCTAATGCGGGAAAGAGAGGGAGAAAGAGACCTAGTGGGAAGAGAGGGAGAAAGGCGAGTGAGGGAGAGAGGGGAGAAAGAGGCCTAGTGCGGGAAGAGAGGGAGAAAGAGGGCCTAGTGCGGGAAGGAGGGAAAAGAGGCTAGTGCGGGGAAAGATGAGGGAGGAAGAGGCCCATTGAGAAGAGAGGGAGAGAAAGAGGCGAGTGATGGGAAGAGAGGGAGAAAGAGGCCGAGTGAGGGAAGAGAGGGAGAAAGAGGCCGAGTGAGGGAAGAGAGGGAGAAAGAGGCCGAGTGAGGGAAGAGAGGGAGAAAGCGGGATACACAGGGAGGTATCCATGGGCCGGGTCTTGCTAATGGTGCATGAACTTCAACTTGGGGCAGGGAGGAGGGAAGTTGAGAAGAGGGGGAGGAGGGAAAGAGAGAGAGAGAGGAACGGAGGGAGAGGTGTCAGGGCGCTTGCTCACTGGAAACGTGAACAATGGAGAGAGCAATAAACATGGCATTTCACTGAAGGATGTAAACACCACCACTACACACACTCAATTCAATGTAAGGGGCTTTATTGGCATGGGGAATATATGTTTACATTGCCAAAGCAAGTGAAATAGATAATAAACAAAAGTAGAATAAACAATAAAACATTTCAAATGTCATATTATGTCTATATACAGTGTTGTGAGGATGTGCATATAGTTCAAGTACAAAAGTGAAAATAAATAAATATAGGTTGTATTTACAATGGTGTTTTGTTCTTCACTGGTTACCATTTTCTTGTGACAACAGGTCACAAATGTTGCTGCTGTGATTGCACACTGTGGTATTTCACCTAATAGATATGGGAGTTTATCAAAATTGGATTTGTTTTCGTGTTCTTTGTGGGTCTGTGTAATCTGAGAGAAATATGTGTCTCTAATATGGTCATACATTTGGCAGGAGGTTATGAGCACACTGCCCACAAAATGACTAGGGTGCACATAGCCTGTCTTCTCTTGAGAGTCAGGTCTGCCTTCGGCTGCCTTTCTCAATAGCAAGGTTATGCTCACTGAGTCTGTARATAGTCAAAGATTTCCTTAATTTTGGGTGGTCAGGTATTCTGCCACTGTGTACTCTCTGTTTAGGGCCAAATAGCATTCTAGTTTGCTCTTTTTTTGTACATTTTTTACAATGTGTTAAGTCATTATATTTTTGTTTTCTCATGATTTGGTTGGGTCTAATTGTGTTGCTGTCCTGGGACTCTGTGGGGTCTGTTTGTGTTTTTGAACAGAGCCCCAGGACCAGCTTGCTTAGGGGGCTCTTCTCCAGGTTAATTTCTCTGTAGGTAATGGCTTTGTTATGGAAGGTTTGGGAATCGTTTCCTTTCGTTTCCTTCCTTCACACCTGTGTTAACGAGAGAATCACTGACATGATGTCAGCTGGTCCTTTTGTGGCAGGACTGAAATGCAGTGGAAATGTTTTTGGGGGATTCAGTTCATTAATTGCAATTCATCTGATCACTCTTCATAACATTCTGGAGTATATGCAAATTACCATCATACAAACTGAGGCAGCAGACTTTGTGAAAATTAATATTTGTGTCATTCTCAAAACTTTTGGCCACAACTGTATAGTTTTTTGTGTGTTCTAGGGCAACGGTGTCGAGATGATGGAATTTGTATTCGTGGACCTTTTTTGGAACACCCATTATTTTTGTATTACTAAGATTTACTGTCAGGGCCCAGGTCTGACAGAATATGTGCAGAAGATCTAGGTGCAGGCCCTCCTTGGTTGGGGACAGAAGCACCAGATCATCAGCAAACAGTAGACATTTGATTTCAGTTTCTAGTAGGGTGCTGCTGACTGTTGTAGTGCCCTTGCCAATTCGTTGATATATATATATATATATATATATATATTAAAGTAATAAAATAAGTATATTTGAGAGGGTGGGGCTTAAGCTGCATCCCTGTCTCACCCCCCCGGCCCTGTGGAAAGAAATGTTGTTTGTGTACATGGATTTTATAATGTTGTATGTTTTTCCCCCAACACCACTTTCCATCAATTTGTATAGCAGGCCTTCATGCCAAATTGAGTCGAAAGCTTTTTTTAAATCAACAAAGCATGAGAAGACTTTGCCTCTGTTTTAGTTTGTTTGTTTGTCAATTAGTGTGTGCGTGGTGAATACGTGGTCTGGCGTACAGTAATTTGGTAAAAAGCCAATTTGACATTTGTTCAGTACATTGTTTGCACCGAGGAAATGTACGAGTCGACTGTTAATGATGATGCAGAGGATTTTCCCAAGGTTGCTGTTGACGCATATCCCATGGTAGTTATTTGGGTCAAATTTGTCTCCAATTTTGTTGATTGGGGTGATCAGTCCTTTGTTCCAAATATTGGGGAATATGCCATAGTTGAGGATGATGTTAAAGAGTTTAAGTATAGCCAATTGGGATTTGTGGTCTGTATATTTTATCATTTCATTTAGGATACCATCAACCCCATAGGTATTTTGGGGTTGGAGGGTTTGTATTTTGTCCTGTAGTTCATTTGATGTAATTGGAGAATCCAGTGGGTGTTGCTATTTGATCATGTAGGGCTGAATTTCATGGCTGAAATTGTTCAGAGAAAAAGGCACAATGTGACTGGCTGGCTGGAGAGTATAGGAACACCATGGCAACTAGGTACTAAGTAGAGAGAGAGCAACGACTCTTGACAAAAAGGAACTGCGCGGGCTGGCGTATCAGACTCGGACATAACAATAGGACGTACTGTCTGCTTAAATGAACTTCATCTGAAATGTATGCTCTTCTTCTCTCCCTCTGTCCTTCTCGCTGTTTTGCAGTGGTACCTGGGATAAGGACTCCAGACCCCCTCGCCACCCGGTGGACAGATCGCTGGACCCCCTACTTTCTCCCCTGAGTGCGACCCGACCTGAACCGACCAACACCCCGCAAACGTGCCCACGCATCTGACAGAGAGAGCCCAACAGCCCGCCCCAAATCTGTCGCGTCTCCTACCCCCAGCGCCTGAGAGACTAGAGCATCAGCATGGCTACAACAACACCCCCCCCCCCAGAAAAAAGAGGAGAGCTACTCACCGCTAGATACACTATATATCTATATAGCCCATATATAATCCCCCATTCCAATGGTTGGTTTTATGCCTATATTCATATATAGGTACCAGTCCCTCAACTGTTTATTGAAGAGAGCTAGCAGCCTATATACCTGGGGAAAGTGCACGTCGTCTTGGTTCCTTTTCTTTCTTCTCGTCCACCCACTTTGCCGCGGAGGGGGCATGATCACGTGACTAAATCAAAGAGCTTCCTATACCTTTCGTCGTCGCACGCCGAACTTTGAAGAGGGTCCGGCGGGCGAGAAGGCACAGAGAGCTATGCGTCCTGTGTACGTGTATGTGCCGAAACGAGGGGAAGATCAAAGCTCTTGTTTCTCTCCGTCTTTGCCCTCTTTCCCTCTCTTGTTGTTCCGGACTCTGTTGAGTTTGTTGGGGGTATTGCCCCTGGTTGGGTGGCTCGCGGATGTGGAGGTTTTAGCTGGCTCGGATACCAACCAGTTAATACCTCTCACCCCCCCCCCCCCCCACCATTCTCTCCACACCCCACCCTATCCACACTCACACCTGAAAGGAGGGACTTCGCCCACAGCCATACCAAGAGGCTGAAGGCCTTCACCCAGCCACATGGCTTTTCCAGGGACATCTAGCAGTGCAAATGGAACCCCATGCAGAGGAGAACAACCTACCAACCATCACACCGTGAACTCATAGGGCAGGGGACGAGGGAGGGGATGGGGTATTGATGTTTAATATCGGTCAATCGGGTGACATATTGAAGCTGGTAAATAGGCTGCAACGAGAAGAGAAGTATTTCAACGAGAGGCTTGTGAGAAAATAACTTCTGTCTGGGAGGCTTGTTCATGTTTCATTTTTGTATAAAGGTAATTTCAGTTCTTTCCGATCAACCCACAAACTAATGGTCTGTACGATGCTATACAATGCAAAGGGCAGGTAGAAGGTCTGTAATTCTACAAACTGACTAGACAGGAGACATCCGTGACTTACGTGAACAGTGGAATATTGAATTGAGGAAAGTGCAATTTCGTTGGATAGCGGTTGGATAGTTAAATGTCTTTGTAAGATAGGTCGTTGAAACAATTGGTGAAAAGTATATATATTTTTCTTCCTAGTCCTTTCACACCTCCGGGACTCTAAAATATCGGGGTACAAAAATAAACGTKAATTAGAACGATAGCCTTGTGAGAAAATAAGGGGAGCTGTATTTTTTGTTTGTTCATCTTGTAAATTTGTTAGTATTGTCGAACGAAAAATCCCTTTAAGAAATATAATTTTAAAGCATCTCTTGCAGCTTTAGACTGCGATTAATTTTTTTTTTTAAGCGCAAAGTGATTCACTTATTTTAAGAAAGCACATGATTTTAAATCAAGAAGTAGCGCCTTAAATTTCTCATGAGGCAAAATCCGGAACAACTTTGTTGTAAAAATTATATTATATGGGCGTCCAAGTTCTGGTTTGATTGGCTAGACCTTCTCTAAGCCTTGTCCAATCGGAAGCACTTATTCCTGCAGTTGGCTTATGGGCTGGGGGTGGAAGTTCAGTGAGAAAGAGAAAAAGCAGAGGGACCCTCTGTGAGCATTTGTGTTGCGAACACGTTGATATCTACATGAAGGCAAGATCGCAACCAGACGGCGAAGCTTTTCAGTCGCTTCGCATGCAAATTACCATTTTATTAAAGTTTTGTTTTGTTTTTGTTTCCTATACTATACATACTATATATATACACTCTTATGACCGACTCATCCACTGTCGATCAAAAACGTATTAAAACTATTTAAAAAATCAACAAAAAAAAATCTGCATGTTCTAGTGTTAGTGACAAATTTTTACATAGATTATGTAGAGTTAGTGAATAAAGACACTATTGTAATCCCAACATCAGGCACTTGCCAATAGTCTATATTTGTTTGGCCCCTCGAGGCTTTTTTTTTACTGCTGTCCTTCACAATCAACCAGCTGAACATCTTTAAGACTCTTATTCGCTTCTCATCATTTCTGAGTCGTTTTTCCTATTTCGTTCCCTCTTGAAATMATCAGTTCTCGTTTTTTTCTTAAAGTATATATATTTTGTTTGTATGTTCTCAAATTGCACGAAACAATTGTTCCTCATCAATGTGCCTTGAGCGATGGTCTAGTCCCGAGTTGTTGCACAATGTTCCAATGTGGAGAGTTACATTTTTCTTCCCCCTTTTGGATTTATTTGTTTCATCCCCCACCTCCCATTGTGTAGGAGTGATCACAGTTGTAATACTGATAAGGAACATGAAATACAATGAAATTGCTGGTTATAATACGCAGTATTACATCTGCTATTTGAAGACCTCTCAGGCCCGTACAACAGTGCTTTTTCTCTCTATGATGCAACATGGAAGTGCTGTGTGAGTACAGGTTCTGACATACTATCTCTGTCTTGTACTGCTGTTAAACTAGGCCAGAGTCAATCACCCTGGTATGGCCCCATTTTTAGTCGTTCAGTGAGTAGGAATAMAGCTCTTAGCTTTGTATCTTGTAGATAGTTTAGTTAACCCCTAAGCCACCCCCTACCTGTAACCCCTTTTTTTTTTGTGTTGAGAATACTAGTCTATTGATATTTATGGATGTTGCTGCAATTTCTAAATGGAAACTACTTTTTGTTTTGGAGTCTTCCTGTTTTTGTTTTTTGTTTTTTTTTCTCCCAGAAGTGAATAATGAGAAAGATATATGCAATACCTGCTTGCACTCATGTAGACATACACTAGTCGTTTTACTTAGTCGTTTTTTTGGTGATCTTTTTATTTGATTTTTTATAAAGTTAGCCTGCACTTGACTGGCTGCATGGTTGGGGGTCGGTCCATTTGGCAGACCCACTCATGGAGAACAAAGGTTTTGCAAAGCCTAGTCAGCCTCGCTCGGGTATTTTACTTTATTTGTATTCGACACGTACAAGATGACCGCAAAATATATTAGGGTTCTCCTTTTTGTATATTTCTGGTCACAAGCAAGCCTTTCAACAAGTCAAACTTCCTCTCCATCACAAAATCCACATTTTTCGACAGACTAAGAAATATGACGTCCAACAATAACAAAAGTCCCACTTTCTATATCCTTTACTTCAAACGGACTTCCAAGTTGCATATATATGAATTGTTTATCTGTCTATTACATATATCATTTTAAAAACGACATTTTGAGTATTGGGAAGCCTTTCCCAAGGTGTCCAACGTGATGGTTGAGTAGTAACACTTGCGTGGGTTGTGTGTTTCATTTAGTAGGACCGTTTTGTTTTGTCTTTGTTCTTGCCTACCCTTTAGCGATGAGTTGGGCATTACTTTCTTAATTATCTGCACTAAAATATGAATTAAATGACAATAGTGAGAATTATTGAAAAACTGCTTCCAGGGCTTAAAAGAGCGAAGGGGGAAAAAAAACAATTGCACGGACATTTTTGTCACAAAACCTTGTTGTGGACAGCCTAGCATCTAATCAGCAAGATTTGGCTGTGTGTAAAATACGACAAAATTGCACCCTTTTTAAAGAAAGAAAGAAAAAAAGAAAGACTAAAAGCAATAGTTTGGGCAGTTTTTGTTCTTGTGTTGTGTGTGTCATTTAGTTATGGGTACAGAAGTGGACAAAAGATGTGGTGATGATGAGAAAGAGAGTAAAAAGCTATGGAGCAAGCAGGGCCGAAAGGCCTGACTGTGGGAGACGTGGTGTTTGTATGTTGTATAGTTTTATTAATTACACTGATTTTAAAGCTGCCCTATTTTATAATGCAGGACTTTTGTAACATTAATTAAATGAGGAAAAAACTAGTGTTGTGAATTCTCTGATTGTTTGTATTAAGGCCACATTAATAGAACTGGTTTTGTTTGTTCCATGGGAACTGGATTTAAGTTGAAAACTTTCCTGTTTCCTTATCTTTTTCTTTTTTTTCTTTCCTTTTTGTATGTATTTAAGGACTTGTTCTTCTTTTGATGGTATAGCGTATTCCTATACTTAAAAAGTATAGGGTATTGAGGTGAAAAGCCCATTGTAAATGGATGTTACAGTATGCTGTATGTTGAAGGTTATTTGTTGCATCAGTGTTGATGAAGCTAAATCTAGGTAATTCTGAGGAAATTGGTAAGAAGAGTGTTTTTTTTAATGCATTTAAAAATTAGTTTAGGCAGAAGACAATGACATAGACAGCCAAAGGATGCCCCTGTTATAAATGCATCCAGGCATCTTTTTTTGTGTTCACCATTCCATGCAGGAAAATAAACAGCTTGATATGCAACATGGTTCTTTTTCACATATTTCTTTCCCTGTCCCACTCTCACCCACTTCCTCACCAAATGGTCCTCAGAAACCGTGGGTCCTCTCAAACCACTTCCCATTCACACACTCACGTGCGGTTCTTCATGGCATTTGCAAAACACAGACACAGTCAACACACACACGGCTCTTGCCTAGATAGAGGTGAGTTGTTCATCTATTGTCCAACTTTTGTGTAACTTTTCATCAAGGCTATGAACAGCCTATAGACTGGCGCTGCATGGGAAGGTGTTTGGCATAACCTGTACATCACTTATCTGCAGTCAACCTCTGCGCCCTGTAAAACAAACTGGGGACCTCGAAAGGTTATGACACTGAGGCGCTTGATGCTTAACTGAATCAGCAAAATGTCATTCACATTTGTGCTAAAAGAGAACCTTTTTTGAAAATCACATCCACAAATGGAAGTTTACAACAACCCACAGGGGCCTCGAACACTACTGACATTTTCCGTTATGCTACTTGGCTTCCCTCTCCTTGCGTTACCATATCCTAACCATTATCACACCATTCACCAGACCCACGGGCATTAACCACAAACATACACGCCTTTAACTCACTCAAGATGGCATGGCGAAGAGGAGGTTTTCCTTTTACATACCCACATCTTATTTTGAGCTTCTTATTCTCAACATTTTGCCAAATACTCCTCTGGAGTGTCTCAAATCTAGTTAATGAAAGATATAACTGGTCAATATCATCCAGTGCAGGGTGGAGTACCAAAACATGCCTGGAAATTGTCAACGGACGCACTCGATCTCTGCAATCATTGGACAGACCACCTTAAACCACACCTGAATGGTAGCCCTATGTGTAAAGTGCCATACAGAGTCTCATTTGTTAGCCCACAGAGTCCAATAGTTAGGACCCCTAGCACTCTTTAAAAAGTATTCCCATATGAATATGCTGCTCAAGTTGGAGAAGTGGGGCAATCCAAGAGAAATAGAGGGGGACCAAACGGCTCATTTTGACTATCTGTCTAATCTGAGGCTCACATCGCCCCACTCCCTCCCTTTCCATCCACTCACATCGGCCCACTCCCTCCCTTTTCATCCACTCACATCGCCCCACTCCCTCCCTTTCCATCCCACTCACATCGCCCATCCCTCCCTTTTGCATCACTCACATCGGCCACTCCCTCCCCTTTCCATCACTCACATGGCCCACTCCTCCCTTTCCCACTCCACATCGGCCCACTCCCTCCTTTTCCATCACTCACATCGGCCCACTCCCTCCCTTTTCCATCACTCACATCGGCCCACTCCCTCCCTTTTCCATCCACTCACATCGGCCACTCCCTCCCTTTTCCATCCACTCACATCGGCCCACTCCCTCCCTTTCCATCCACTCACATCGGGCCCACTCCCCTCCCTTTTCCATCCCATCACATCGCCCACTCCCTCCCTTTTCCATCCACTCACATCGGCCCACTCCCCTCCTTTTCCATCCACTCACATCGGCCCACTCCCTCCCTTTCCATCCACTCACATTCGCCCACTCCCTCCTTTTCCATCCACTCCATCGCCCACTCCCTCCCTTTTCCATCCACTCACCATCGGCCCACTCCCTCCTTTTCCATCCACTCACATCGGCCCACTCCCCCCTTTCCATCCACTCACATCGGCCCACTCCCTCCCTTTTCCACCACTCACTCGGCCCACCTCCCTCCCTTTCCATCCACTCACCATCGGCCCACTCCCTCCTTTTCCATCACTCACATCGGCCCACTCCCCTCCCTTTTCCTCACTCACATCGGCCCACTCCCTCCCTTTTCCATCCACTCACATCGGCCCACTCCCTCCCTTTTCCATCCACTCACATCGGCCCACTCCCTCCCTTTTCCATCCACTCACATCGGCCCACTCCCTCCCTTTTCCATCCACTCACATCGGCCCATTCCCTCCCTTTTCCATCCACTCACATCGGTTAGGTTCTTAGTTCCATCCTCACGGAACGTTGATATCTGTTATGACCGGTGGTGGGGTCGTTACAAGAAAAAGATTATATATTACCTTATATATTACCTAACACAAGTAGCCCAATAATGACAGACACAAGCATTTCCTGTACTACATTCCCAGTTACAAGCTTGTTCAGCTCTCCCTGGGGTACAGCCTGTTCTCCTGATTGATTAAAATCCAGCCTTGGTTGTTTGGATGAGGTTGGCTTACAGTCATCTTCAGCAGCAGTGGTCAGGCCTCGGGGGTCTTTTGCTGCGAGTTTTGTCTTGGTGTGTTTCAAGTGATTTGAAGTTGCGTTTTCAGCAGTGGAGAGGTGTTTCTCGCCTTGGCACAGTTTACATTTTGACCGTTATATTCTTATAATTTTGTCCCTTACCTAATCAATGTAATGGGAGTACTTCCACGCTGAGAAACTCTATGTTTAAGACACTTCTGCCATTTTTCATCTCCCTGACTGAAGCAGTTAGTCGTAGTGCATGCGAAGCTGGAATTTGGTGAGAGGATGTCAGACTCAGGATGAAAACAATTAGAATCTGGGACGGGGATTTTGAAATATTGCGCCCACAGAGGGAAGGAAAAAGWATCATCTGAAATATTTATTTGGATCAAAAACTGTAAAAGGAAAGGAATGATATCAAAAGTAACTAAAGTAACAACGACCTATCTTTGATCAGTAGCTGTAATATTATTACTCAAGTCGAACAGCACTCCGTTAGATTACTCGTTACCACCCAAAAAAGTAATCTTATTGTAATGCGTTACTCCCAACACTGATTACACCTACCACGTTTCACTACACCTGTTGTTACTTWGATTTTTTGAAAGGGGGATTATGACCACTATTGAAGCTGTTCTTGAGGAATTCTACCACGCGATTAGGAAACGGTAGAATAAAGGCCTGGCTTTGCAAATGTACATCAAAGGCCTTTTGTTGTCGTTCGTCGGTCCAAATTATTGTGGGCATTGTTGCTGTATTGATTTCCCCTCAAATCCACTGTACTTGTAGAGTCTTTGGTTCAGGACCGAAGAAGCCTAATAGAATGTGGAAATGGCAGAATTTTTCAAGCTGCCACCAGGGTATTTCTAAAATACACAACAAATAATACTTTCAATCAATTTAGAGACCTAAATATGTGAAATATACCAATGGGAGCGGTACATACAGCGAATGGTACTCGCTAACGGCGTTACAATCTGAGATACTTGAGATACTTGAGYTACTTCTGTTCAGAGCTGAGCTCTTTTCTGTCTGACATTGAATCCAGATCGAAGAACTCTGGCCATTCCTGTTATACCTGTGCCATTTCCCCTTTTGCTTTACTCCTTTGGCATAGTTTAGGGGTCGATAATATTTAGAAAAGGACAATTCAACTATTCAAAGAAAGGAACACATGTACACACTGTTGCCTGTTGATAGAACCAAATTCATTGGAAAACAGCATGGGACATATACTGTATGTTACGTTCTCTTTGAAGGGATAGAGGAAAGTAATTTGACGCGAAGAGTGGTAACATGGAAGATGTTCACTAGCGCTCCACTGTAACGAGTAAATACATTGTCGCTAATCCTTTGCAAAGATATTTATGTATCCTCTTGCAAAACCATTACATGGTGCTAAGTACTAAATCAAGCCGGGGCGAGGGGGGAGAGAAACGATAAAAGGGGACAATTTGAACTTACTATCATGCTTTCTGACAACGTATAAAGCATAGCAGTTTAATCTGCATGAGAACTATGCACTGATGAAATATATATCCATAAAGTATATATACACATATTATCCATGTGTATGTATATTTGAAATGGTGAACTTTGGTATCTACTTTGTTCAATTCAGCCTTTGCCTTCTTTTATGATCAATTCTTTTGTTTCGAGATCCCAGCTCAAGGACTGAACTAGTTATATGAAACTCAAAAAGAAAAATCAAAACAAACCAGCATATTACATGATATATGAAAAAGATCAAATGTAGTGCCTGTGAAAACTGTATATTGCTCTTCTGAATACAATAATTGTTTGTAATTGTTTAAATCTCTGAACACCAGTAGCCTTTGCTGTCTGTCAGACCCCTCTGATTATAGCTAATGTACAATAACCATAAATATATAACTGCATGATCTTCCATAATCGCCTAGTAAGATGTTATGAATATAACTAAAAAAAATCAACACACATCTGAATGCTATGTCTTTCTTTTTCCCCCCTTCCTGTCACTTCTACCCCCTTTTACCCCTTCTCTTTCTCACCACGCCCTAAGTATAACGTGTTTTCTTTATTTCTACACTTTGACTTTATTGAACCATCCTGACTCCATCCTCATCCGACTGAGTTTTTTGGAGGGTATTTGGCCTCTTGTGTTAGGTTGTGTTTTTGTTGGACTCCCTCCAATCAACCTCATTGACTTTAGCAATGGTTGTGGTACCATGATGACTGGGCCCCTGCACTCCTATACTGACTGACCATCGGCACTCCGCTCTCTCTCTGCTCTTCTCATGTCTGGGAGTACCATTGATGAGAACCATGAGAAGCGCAGCAGCTCCAGTGTGAATCTCCCATAAAGGCCCTTCCTACGGGTGGGAGGAATCAATGGCCGCAGTCATTTCTGCTCTGTTCGGCACTATCGACGACAGAATCCCTCATTGAGCTGCCGGGAGCCCCGAAGTTGGGCTTTCTGAGCGAGGCCTGCTCAGGCTCCCAGGGTAACACTTCAAAAGAGCTGTGAAACAGTGCGAAGGTGAATGGGTAAGGTCCATAAAGACGGCTTCGCACACCTAAGAGACTCTCAGCTAAACAATGCTAAGCCCCAATCCTGTTAGCTCGATTGGCTCATCTAACTCACCCGAGGATAGACTTCCCAATGTCTTAAAGCCCCATGTTCCAAACTGGTCAGCCCGTTAATGTGGGAAGCGGCTATCTTTGAAACCCAAAATTTAGGCAGTAGGCTATTTCAATCAGACGTGACTTACTTTCATAATAAAAGTGGACCTTAGTAGACTAGTGTTTTACTTTTTGGACGTCAAACTAGGAAGTTGAACGGCTGTAGATACTTGTTCATACGGTGTGTTAGTGAATATGGCAACTTCCCCCAGCCTTCAGTCTCAAATCTCCACCATGGTCAAACTAGTCGTAATGAAGACAATCTTGACAAAAGTCAGCTTGAGAGAAACTGAGTGACCGAGGGAGGAGATCAGTGAACTCCTGGTTCAGTCTGAGTCACACATCCCCATCACGGAGTCCTCCATTATCCCAGAGTCCCGTCACTGCCTCCCCGCGTCCTCATAAACCACCATCAGACGTTTTATGATTCAACAGATAAGTGAAACTGACGAAAACCTTGTGCCTCTACTATGCTTTTATGGAACAGAAAACGATAAACCACTAAGCACCTATTGTTTGTTGGATGTTACTAGCTCCATTGTTGGTTGACTGTCATTGTATCCATCCTATGTTACGATGGGAGTTGTTGTTACCACTCAGTTGTCCTGGAAACGCTTTGTGACTGTTTTTCCATTTCCCTTTCTACTGTTGTTTCTTATTAAACTGGTGTAGAACCATCCCTCTCGGTCCGTTAGTGAAACCATCACATCCACGCAGACTCAATTACTGGGAGCAAGATGTGCATTTCCTATGCAACAACAACAACAACATGAAATAAAGACGCTAATGCTGTATTTCACTGGCCTTGTTACTTATTTCACAAATGCACTGATTGTGATGGTCTGTAACGTGTCAAGTGTTTGTGTGAAACTGCTACTATTCACTCACTGAGATATTAAAGGGATGGAAAGGATCACAGATAGACAAAAATGATTCATTCAGGCTGATGTGCAGAGTAATGAAAGGTAGTTCAAACATAAACAGTATCACGCCTCTCTTACAAATGCGGAACTTCATAGATGTTGGTAAAATGAGTCCGCTTGATCACAACTTACTTTCTATCGCAATTGTGTAAGAGATCACCTGATGTTTGGTGGATATGTGCAGCATTAAAGGGCCTCTATGACTAATCCCAGCACTTAGTGGTTTGAAGTGCTGATGCCAGCTGTCTGAGAGGAGATGAAGCCTGCGCTCTGTTGAACGCTGCATGGCTGCTTCATACTGGTGTCTTACTCTCACGCCTCATTTCAGCCACAAGTGTTTCTTGGCTCAATCTCACTTTGGTGGTTAACCCCCCCCCCCTCCAAAAAAATGTGAAAGAGTTGCACATGTGCATAGTGATGGCATGAACTCTTTGACACACTCCTACTTTAAATCCCTTACTGTGCTTTTTTTCCCCCACGTTGGTTAACCACTTGAATAAATGTCCTGTGCAGGTATGGTGAGGTGAAACTTTTTGTATTGTGAGACAACCGTGAAGGAATACATTGAAATTCAAGTAGATGATTATACAGCGTTAATACATAAACTACCCAATGTCGAAAGGCTCATTTTATCACAGGGCTTCAAGAGACACCAACAATTTCCACTATGGGCACTCATGAGTATCAAAAAGGTCCCCGAATCTTAGTTGGACAGAAAAGGGCACACTTCTCCGTTGGACAGAAAAGGGCACACTTCTCCACCACACCCACAAGCAAAAGGTTGTGAATTTAGTTGAAGGTTTGTTAACCTAAAACTGAGGATTGTGTCGGATTTCGTTGATACAGCACATACATTTTGTTGTGATACAGTGCATCAGGTATTATATAGTATAAGACTACAGTTTGTCTGTCTTCAGAGATTCAGGAAGTTGATGGAAATATTTTGGACTAAGATCAAAGATGGAGAATAAATGAACATAGTTCACGCAGGCCTTTTACCATTGAAAAAAAWTTGTAAATTCCGATCTACTCAGCTYGGTGTGTCTCCCACAGCCACCATTGCAATAGGAGCTGGGTCTGGTCTACTTAGTTCATTCACTTTCATTGAACTAGAAAAAACAGTGGGTGGGGTGTCTCTGCTAACCTCAATTGTTTTTTWGTTTTTTTTACAGCTAACCTCTATTTTTTTTTATTWTTTTTTTACAGCTATAAGACTCGGCAGGAAAGTATAATTTTGTTGTTGTCTATGGTCATTTACTTTAAGTGCTTCCTGTCTTCACAGGAGCCTACTTGGTGTGTGAGCTGCTGACTGCTATTAACTTGCAGATGATTGTTGACACATCAAGCAGGATTAAGGGGCAAGGCAATTTGTGACTGTTGTTTTGGTAATCAGTGCCTGTTTTGGAGGGGGAGTGGTTTCTCCTCTTTTCTGGGTATGTAACCAGGTTCTCACGTTCCCGGGGAAGGCCTGCCCGCTCAAAGATCTCTCCTTCACGGTTGACAACTTCACGGTGTCCCCCTCCCAGAGTGCAAAGAAACTTGGCGTGATCCTGGACAACACCTTGTCATTCACTGCAAACATCAAAGCATTTACTCCTTTTATTTATTTTTATTTCACCTTTATTTATCCAGGTAGGCCAGTTGAGAACAAGTTCTCATTTACAACTGCGACCTGGCCAAGATAAAGCAAAGCAGTGCGGCAAAAACAACAACACATGGGATAAACAAACGTACAGTCAATAACACAATAGAAAAATCTGTATGCAGTGTGTGCAAATGAAGTAAGGAAGGAGGTAAGGCAATAAATAGGCCAATAGTGGCGAAGTAATTACAATTGAGCAATTTACACTGGAGTGACATATGTGCAGATGAGGATGTGCAAGTAGAAATACTGGTGTGCAAAAGAGCACAAAAACAAGTATGGGGATGAGGTAGTTGGTTGGATGGGCTATGTACAGCTGCAGCGATCGGTAAGCTATTCTGACAGCTGACGCTTAAAGTTAGTGAGGGAAATTATGATGATCAGTGAAATATACCTGCTGGAGAGCGTGCTACGGTTGGGTGATGCTATGGTGACCAGTGAGCTGAGATAAGGCGGAGCTTTACCTAGCAAAGACTTATAGAAACAGATGGCACTGTGATAGACTGCATCCAATTTGCTGAGTAGAGTGTTGGAGGCTATTTTGTAAATGACATCGCCGAAGTCGAGGATCGGTAGGATAGTCAGTTTTACGAGGTTATGTTTGGCAGCGTGAGTGAAGGAGGCTTTGTTGCGAAATAGGAAGCCGATTCTAGATTTAACTTTGGATTGGAGATGCTTAATGTGAGTCTGGAAGAAGAGTTTACAGTCTAGCCAGACACCTAGGTATTTATAGTTGTCCACATATTCTAAGTTAGAACCGCCCAGAGTAGTGATGCTAGTCGGGCGGGTGCGGGCAGCGATCGGTTGAAGAGCCTGCATTTTGTTTTACTAGCATTTAAGAGCAGTTGGAGGCCACGGAAGGAGTGTTGTATGGCGTTGAAGCTCATTTGGAGGTTTGTTAACACAGTGTCCAAAGAGGGGCCAGATATATACAGAATGGTGTCGTCTGTGTAGAGGTGGATCAAAGAATCACCAGCAGCAAGAGCGACATCATTGATATATACAGAGAAAAGAGTCGGCCCGAGAATTGAACCCAGTGGCACCCCCATAGAGACCGCCAGAGGTCCAGACACCAGGGCCTCTGATTTGACACACTGAACTCTATCTGAGAAGTAGTTAGTGAACCAGGCGAGGCAGTCATTAGAGAAACCAAGGTTGTTGAGTCTGCCGATAAGAATACGGTGATTGGCAGAGTCGAAAGCCTTGGCCAGGTCGATGAAGACGGCTGCACAGTACTGTCTTTTATCGATGGTGGTTATGATATCGTTTAGGACCTTGAGCGTGGCTGAGGCGCACCCGTGACCAACTCGGAAACCAGATTGTATAGCTGAGAAGATACGGTGGGATTCTAAATGGTTGGTGATCTGTTTGTTCACTTGGCTTTCGAAGACTTTAGAAAGGCAGGGCAGGATGGATATAGTTCTGTAACAGTTTGGGTCTAGAGTGTCTCCCCCTTTGAAGAGGGGGATGACCACGGCCGCTTTCCAATCTTTAGGAATCTCAGACGATACGAAAGAGAGGTTGAACAGACTAGTAATAGGGGTTGCAAAAATGGCGGCGGATCATTTTAGGAAGAGAGGGTCCAGATTGTCTAGCCCAGCTGATTTGTAGGGATCCGTATTTTGCAGCTCTTTCAGAACATCAGCTATCTGGATTTGGGTGAAGGAGAAGTGGGGGGGGGCTGTTGGCCTGGGGTTGGGGTAGCCAGGTGGAAAGCATGGCCAGCCGTAGAGAAATGCTACACCACAACCCAAGCACTCCATTCTTGGCCCTCCCAGCTGCCYCTCAGCCCCGTCCAAGCTCCTCTCTGTCCTGACACCACAATGGTGGAACCAGCTTCCCCCTGAAACTAGGACAGCAGAGTCCCTGCCCATCTTCCCGAAAACATCTGAAACCCTACCTCTTCATAGAGTATCTTAAATAATCTCACAGTCCCGCCCCATAGTACTTTCTATGCCTATGATATGTGGTTGTCCCACCTAGCTATCTTAAGATGAATGCACTAACTAAGTCGCTCTGGATAAGAGCATCTGCTAAATGATTAAAATGTCAAATGTGAGAATTATTCTTCCTATTTTAAAGGTGGCAGTGCGGCATGGTGAAGTCTTACGAGTCTTTTATATATATTTCCACACTATGAGGTTGGAATAATACTGTGAAATTGTAAAAATTATGAAAAGGGCGTTATCACTAAAAGGGCTATTTGAAAAGACTGTTTTGGTGAGATGGAGTTTTGGCCTGCCTGGTGACATCACCATGTGGTTAATTAGTTAATAGACCAATAAGAAAGAGAGTTCCAAACTACTCTGCCAATAACAGCTAGTTTTCCTCTCCCCACTCAGACCTCCCAGACAGTCCTTTAACTCTTTGCTAAGAAGCTATTTTTGTTTATTTTTAACCATTTTCATTGAAAATAATCCCAATAAACTACTTAATTGTTACCCAAAAATAATGTAATATTGAGATAAAACAGCTGCATTGGGCATTTACGTGATCTGTCTGTTTCTGGACCTGCTTTGTCATGAACTTCACTTGATTGCCAATTATGCTAACTGTGTAACTCTTAGGACGTCAACCCTGAGGAGTGCAGTCTCTCTCTCCATCCCTCTCTCTTTCTCTTTCTCTCTCTCTCCCCCCCTTCCCTCTCTCTCTTGCTCTCTCTCTCTCTCCATCCCTTTATCTCTCTCTCTCCTTCCCTCTATCTCTCTCTCTCGCTCTCGCTCTCTCTCTCTCTCTCTCTCTCCGTAGGCACTTTCTCCGAGACGCGGTGCGGTGGGGAGTGAACTTGGATTCTCCTGGGGGAGCAGTGCAGACTAAGCGTTGGGTTTCAGGACGAGAGACAATCCTGAGACGAAACCGCAAGAGGTGCTGTGAATAATTCACCAGTAACAAAGGGCATCACGTTTCCCCCCCACGGTGACCTCACACGCCCCCCTCTCAGAGGTGCCCGTAAGTAAGCATTTCACTGTTAGTCTAAACCTGTTGTTTATGAAGAAAGTGACAAATAACATTTGATTTGATTCGACAAAAGGTCAGAGGTCATGTGTCCTGTTTGAAGACTTTGGAAATGCTTCCTTTCTCCCTTTGTTCCTTTATTCCTTCCTTCCTGCTTTACTACCTAAAAGTAATCTCTTAAGCCTGGCATGGATACACACACAGACCCTTTCACAAGTCCCATAGTGACAGATCTGCAGCACCATCAAGGATCGAAGGACAGATGGATCCCTTTTCAAAGAAAGTTTTAGCCCACACTTTACAAACTTTATCAATAGAAAAAATAATTTATGGATTCCATTGACTGATAGTCAGTCACTTGAGTTAGGAGCCAGATGCAGAGCAATCCCTCATTAAAACATAGATCATAAATTGAGGAGGATCTGGAGGGGGCTAATCTGGGATGTAAAGCCCTCCTGGCAAAATGATAATTAATTTCCCTTCATTTGCTTAGCCGATCTCACACAGAGACAAAGCCTCTCCAATGTGGGCATGACTTGTGGCAAGGTTTTTAATTCTTTAACAAACCGCTTAGAGACTAGATCCACACCTACTGTAGCTAAATGAGTTGTTAAAACGTATTTTCTTAAGATTGATTTATTTGAAAGGCTTAGTAAAGGCACCTGTGTCCTATATCCGTGTATATAGCCAAATTATCATTACTCATTGTGTATGTATTCCTCGTGTTATTATTTGTTCTATATGGTTCTCTCTGCATTGATGGGAAGGGCCGTAAGTAAGCATTTCACTGTTAGTCTACACCTGTTGTTTACGAAGCATGTGACAAATCAAATTTGATTTGATAATCCCCATTGCCGCTACATTGATATTGGCTTGACCATTACTTTAGTTCCATGGCATCAAATGTTTCTCGAGGTAGGACCTTTTCTTAGCATATGTGTGATGTGTCTACAACGTGGTCTCAGGGAAATTTGTATTATTCTGTACGAAAACCTGTGACACCTTTTGGTATGATAGATTAAGTTACATTACGAATCGAATAGCGGTCGTACAATATCATACGAATTATAGGACGTATAGTATCATATGTCTTACCCGGTCATACAATAGCATACGAATTGGATGAAGTACCTTATCATATGTATAGTATTATATGTCTTTCTCTGAGACCAGGTTGTGCTGTAACAACAAAGGAGAATTAAAGCCAATTTATGCTTGATCTGTTTATGTGGTCGGAGGCTTCGTTTGGAGGGTGTGATGCAATTGAGGAGTCTCCCCGGAGACATGCAGATGGCCAAATCAGGCTCTGTACCGCATCGCCGCGCGACTCTCAAATTTTGTAACAATGCGGGGGGCTCCATATTAGCTCCACATTGACATGATTGGTTGATGGTAGGTGGGGGCCTCATGTATAAACTTCCTGTACAAATACAAATGTACTTCTTTGACGACTTACTTCACAATAGATCTGCTCCGCTAAGCGCAAGAAGTATGAAATCCCTGAAATCTGCGTAGGCTGCATCGCAGTAAATAATGTACGGCCACTTCAGACGTCGATTGACCATGCAAAGCCTTTTACGTGGAGAATTTACGTTGGTGGTTAGGGGAATTAATGACAAAGGTCAGGATAATTTATGTCAAAGGTTAGGAGAACTAAAACGACAAAGGTGAGGAGAATTTACGTAGCAGGTTAGGTGAAATCAGTTAAGTTTAGCTAACATGCTACTGTTGTCCCCGAAGCGACTCGAATTTTTGGATTGCTAGACGTCGCGGATTACGCCCACCCATCCTTCCTGACCAACCTCACTGCTTTAATTTCTGTCTAACAACATAACTACACCATTAGTAAGTACCATGCATTTTGGAGGTGTTCAGAAATACAGAAAGTATATTTTAGTATGGCTCTGAGGCCAGGCTGGTGTCTGTCTGTAAACACACAACAAATAAATAGCCCAAGGGGTCTGAATCATCAGTGTTCCTCATACCCAGCACCTGGTTGGTGATGCGGGTCCACACACGGGATGTGTTCTTACCTCAGGCTAAACTGGGCGTCAGCGTTAACGAACTAACCCCCTCATTAGAGATCAGACGTTGTTCAGACGTTGTTCAGGTATTGTTCAGACGTCAGAGTTGTGATCAGACATTGTTCAGACATTGTTCAGGTATTGTTCAGACGTCAGAGTTGTGATCAAATGTTGTTTAGACTTTATTCAGACATCGTTCAGGCGTTGATCAGACGTTGTTCAGACGTTGTTCAGTTGTGGGGCATAGAGATCCTATAATTCACAGTGATTCTATTTGTAATTGAATGCGATGGGGCCTGTTTTAAACCAGCACATTCCAACGCCTCTGACTAAGTGGTGCTACAGTACAGTCACTCATTTGCCTTTCACCGAGTGTAATCAGAGCATGAGATTACAATCCCATAGAGTAATCAGAGGAGAGTTTGAACGCCTTATAATTGTATTACCACAATAGGCCATCAGTGTAGGCTTGAAGTGTAATTTTCTAGCTTCTTCCACAACTCAAAACAGATGTTACTTATTATGGCCTGACGAGTGGTTGTGGTCCAATAATCATATAGTTCTCTCTCATACAGCAGTCTGTTTCAATATGATTTCTAGTGTGGTGGTGTTGGAGGGAAACGGAATACAGAATCTCAACATAAAGGAGTGGGAAAGCGGGGAATGAAAGAAACAAATGGTCTGAGAGAGGTTGTAAGGAAGAGATGTGAGGAAAAGAAACTCCGTGGTTCCATTTTTCTTTATTTGACTACTGTGGTTGTATCGGTTTTAACAGCTTGTGCCACGACAGGACAGACACAGAACCCTGTGTTATGGGGCCATTGCTGTGTATGTGTGTGTGTGCTTGTGTGTACATGTATTGCACGTGCACATGCACCGGTGTGTGTGTGTGTGGCTAACGAGTGGTGGCGGGGAGAGCTACACCGGGGTTGCACCGTTTTTAATTATCGGATGTAAAGCGTCTGTAATTCCACCTGTGCCTTTTGTTGCAGAGCGCTCCACAAACGAGAGGGATTCCGTCTGTGGCCTGTCCCGCGCGCTCAGGATTACCACGCATCGTTAATCAAAGGCAACGCTGCAGGACCGAGTAGGGACTCTGCGCCGCAGAGAAAAGTTCGCCCCAGGTGATAGCAAGCTCATTATCATATTATCGCCTCAGGCACAACCATTAGAGTGGAAATTGCAGACAAGCGTTTTTTGAGAAACGGGGAGATTCATGCGGAGATCAGAGGAATGACTTGGAACCCCCCTCGAACCCTCTCTCTCCCTCTCTCTCTCGAGTGCTCTGTGTCCTCTGTTTCTCTCTCTTGCTCTATTTCTCTCTCCCAGTTGTCTCTTTTCTTTTCCACTTTCTTCCTGGTTTCTTGTACACTTTTCCAACTATTGAGCTAAGGTGAGCTGTACTGCCCTGGTCTGGTTATGCTGTACTGCCCTGGTTTGGTTATGCTGTACTGCTACAACCATGCTGGACATGACAKCGTGAACCACCATAGTCTTTCTGTGTCCTTGATTTATTCTACTTCAGTTTGGTTCAATTCAAACAAAATGTGCCTTATTGGCACAACAGGTGATACGCTTCATCTCAGTACATTTGACATTTTAGTCATTTAACAGGCGCTCTTATCCAGAGTGACTTACAGTATTGTATACATTTCAGTACACTGTAACGGAAAACTGTAAATTCTACTGTAATTTGGGGCATTATCAACAGTAAAATACTATTTTTTGCTGCAGTATACTGTAAATGATGGTGCATTGTGAGAAAATGTTGTGGGCCGGGCAAATAATTGCTGTATTTCGATTGGTACTGTAATTCCACCCCACAGAATACAGTACCCTACCATATATTTGGAGTGCCAAAAAACGTTTGACCACTCGTGGTTTCACTACATGGTATTGTTGTTTCTGGCCCATTAACATATTTTCAGGCGTGCCTTGTAAAAGGCTATTTGAGTTGCACCCGTGATTGAGAATTAACTCCTATGTGGTTATAATGCCCCATCAATTTGTATAGGGGACAGATTGGAGTGGTCTTCACCTTAAGTCTTAACCTCTAAATGGTTGAGCATTTTCTCATGTCCTTTTGGGTCTGTTTTACCCTGTAGTCGCTGCCAGTTTGGAAGCCTTTGTTAAGGCCTCTAGAAGTGCAACTGACATATAACACCAAATATTCATTAAAATATAGTAATGTGTAAACACTTTACCTAGCAGCCAACCTGCTTTCACCAATCCCTTGTAATTACAGTAAAATACTGTGAAATACAAACTCCTTTCCAATAAAGAATGGTTGCTAAAATAAAAATTGGGCCCACGCTGCAGACGGCTACATCGGTCAGTTAATACAGGACTATTAAAGGCCCAGTGCACTACTGTAGATGATTTCATATGTGTTATTTCATAGTTGTGATGTCTTCACTATTATTCTACAATGTAGAAACAAGTAAAAAATAAAGAAAAACCCTTGAATGAGTAGGTGTGTCCAAACCTTTGAATGGTACTGCATATATTTTTCAATTCAGATTCAATACAGGGGGTACCCTCAGCACCCCTACCTTCCGCGGCTATGTTCAATCATCCATGAATTTATTCCGATTATGGTTAGCATTTACTTCTTTACAGTATAATAGTCCCATTTTACAATATCGTACTGTGTGTTATTACACAGTACTTGCTTTGATACCGTATTTATATTACAGTAGCTGTACTGTAATATGAAATACAGAATTTTACTTGCCACCGAGCTGCCTGTAAGCTACAGTCAAAGTCACAGTAACCCCTTTACAGTGTGTATATATCGAAATATCTACAGTATACTGCAATATCACATGTTCTCCCTGCCTGTCTCAATTTAAACTGTGGGCTTTATTGCGGTGGCAGTTTTCGTGAAGAAGTCCAGCCTACATCAGCCTATGGATACACTGGATTTGACGTCCTTGCGCGACAAGTGAGATGTATTTCCAGTCACTTTGCATCTTAACTGGAACTTCCAGCCAAACCCCTCAGTGAGATAGCTATGGCACCATGGGCCCCTGTCCCCAAAATGAGCATTGTGTGGTTTGGCCCGCCCCTTGGACCTTTCTGGCCTCATCCATTCAAGATGGGGGGGATACCCCACAGTGATGGAGGGCCCTGGCCACGCCTGGACCCCTAATGAACGGGCAATTAGAGAGGAGACCTATTGCTCCTGGTGTAAACAAAGAAATTAACATTAATCAAAGACTAGGGCTGGGTGGGGTGTTGCGTGTGTGTGTGTGTGTGTGTGTGTGTGTGCAGGCGCTTGTCGTATGTGCACGTGTGTGTGGCAGGGGGGCCATGACACAGGCGCTGGTCACATCAGGGGCCAGCGGTCAGGCCGACACATTGAATAGCAATGAGAGGCTTAGGAGAGGCCAGCGCCCAGCTTGAAACCCCTTAATTGCTATTATTGTTTTTGGAAAGAGGGAGAAGATCAATAGCTAACCCAGCACGTAATAACATAGAGTCTATGTCGACAATGGGACCCTATTCCCCATGTAGTGCATTACTTTTGACCAGGACCCAAAGGGTATCCCATAGGGCTCTGGTTAAAAGTAGTGCACTATATAGGTAGTAGGGTGCCATGTGGGACTCAGACGGACTGGGAGGGGTAATGACTGGACACGCTAGCAGGTGCGGAGAGACAGAGAACATGGGCTTTGAACTGCTGCACCGCAGTTTAAAACCAATCAACTCATGGCTTGTACAACGTGCGCCATCATCGTTTCAGAACTCACTCAGACGTTTTTTATCTGAGGCCTGAGCGATTGAGTAAAAAGAAATGTCACATTTTGGCCCAAAGTTTCTTTTWTGACCGTGATTGTTATTATATTTCATGCTCATTCTTGGTGCGTTCGTGAGGCTCCATCTGTATGTAATGTAGAAAGTGGTGCTATTAAAATATCTAATATAGAGATGATCAGAGTGGGGTGGAGGTGGTGAGAGTGAAGGATGGGGTAGTTTCCCCTCACTGTCTTCTTGGGATGAACAACATCATGATTATGGCCTACACACATGTGGGCATACACACGCACACACACAAAGCCCCCCCCCCCCCCCCCACACACAAACACACACACCACCTCTCTTACTTTTATGTCACATAGGAGTTGGGTTCAAGTATGACCGACTAGAGTCCAGGTTCAGTGAGTTCTCTATGTGGTGTCTCAGGTTATAACTCACCAATAGGGGGCCACTTTGACACTTTGAGAAGAAAAAAAAAGGGGGGGGGGGGGGAAATCACACTTTTCAATCTTACCCTTGCTCCTTCAAACAACGAGCCGAGTATGAAAAGTCCTCGTCTTTAACTTTAAGACAAGTCTTAGTTAAATAGGAATTATTTCCCCCTGGTGTAGCCTATACGTCTGACATTTACACTTTGGGTCAATGTGTCCCAGAGGGGCATAATTCAGTCCACTGTGAGTGTGTGTGTGTGKGTGCATGTTTGCCTATGCGTGCGCGTGTGTCTGTGTGCGCGCTCACTGCCCAGGCCTCCTGTGGCTAGCCCTCAATATGATTTATGGCTAGCTGACTCACTAACCGCCAGACTCACTGAGGTACTGTGTACTGTACCGTTTAGCCTAGTGTGGAGTGGAGTCACTGCATGTGTACTGTGGACTGTAGGTTTAGTGTGTAGTGTGTGTGTGTGTTTCTACGGTGTATTTGTCATATTTTCATTTGCGATTAGGGATATGTATTCTGTCTGTAGGTAGTTTTTATCTACTGTGTATTTAGTATGTATCTAGAGTGTTAGTGTGTATTAAACATGTATTACGGTGTGTCTAGAGTGAAGTAAGCATATGTGTTTTCTAATGTGTATTTAGTGTGTATAGAGTGTTTTGTGTATCTAGAGTGTGTTAGTGTGTATCTATGCTGTATGTGTATCTAATGTGTATTGTGTATCTAGGGTGTTTTAGTGTGTATCTATGCTGTATGTGTATCTAATGTGTATTGTGTATCTAGGGTGTTTTAGTGTGTATCTATGCTGTATGTGTATCTAATGTGTATTTCATGTATTAAAAGCCTCAGCTAGCTGGCCAGTGTTCAGAGGCTGTTCCACCAGGGAAGGAAAGTGGGCAGTGTGGTTTGAGAACTGTCTGCTTTCTATGATCTGAACAGCAGGAGAGAGCCAGTGTGGTCACCCAGCCAGCACATAACGTTCCGAGAACCATATGTTTCTTAGAGCTTGGTGAGTTCTGGTTATTTTGGTGAGTTCTGGTTATTTTGGTGAGTTCTGGTTATTTTGGTGAGTTCTGGTTATTTTGGTGAGTTCTGGTTATTTTGGTGAGTTATGGTTATTTTGCATACAACCTTCCCATAACGTTCTGGGAATGGTGCAGAATAGTTTCTTGTCTTTGGAACATTCTCAGCACATTTAAGGAACTTGACAAAATAATGTTATTTTCTTGGTACAGTATTTCATTACTTTAACAGAGTGTTTCCTAAAAGTTCAAACATTGTTCCATTTAATTACATTTTTGGTAATGTTCTACGAAACTGGGATAGTTTAGAGAGCGTTAAGAAACAACGTTCTTCTGTGGGAATTTCAGTACTTKAGCATAATGGTTTCTACAGGTTTTCTCATGGTTCTATTTAAAGTCATATTCTCAGAACATTAAGACAACTTTTCTATTAAAAAAAGCACAAGWAAACAGTAGTAAAGTTCAAAGAACGCTGTTTAGAATGATATTTAYAAACATACATTCCGTTCTCAGCYTTAACGAGACAGAGGATAGTGAGTTTTAAGCTGTGTTGGCTGRGCCCACTAACTGGCCACACCTGATCTTAATGAGTGTTTGTTTCCTTTGAAATGGGGTCTGTTTGAATAGACTAAAATGAACAGCTTTGTATGTGTTGTTAACATGGCATGCTAGTGTAACGGATGTGAAATGGCTATCTAGTTAGCGGTGGTGCACGCTAATAGCCTTTCAATCGGTGACGTCACTTGCTCTGAGACCTTGAAGTAGTGGTTCCCCTTGCTCTGCAAGGGCCGCGGCTTTTGTGGAGCGATGGGTAACGATGCTTCGTGGGTGACTGTTGTTGATGTGTGCAGAGGGTCCCTGGTTTGCGCCCGGGTCGGGGCGAGGGGACGGACTAAAGTTAAACTGTTACACTAGCTCCATCCTGGTGGCGCAGTGGACTAATTCCATGGATAGAGAACAGAAGATCATAAGTARGAATCTCACTGACGCTGTGCCACAATAAAAAATACATTTGTTTGCATGATTAATGTGCCCTGTCTGTGTTTGGAGTTCAGAACAGTTAACTCAAACTAAGCCCAGCAGTGTTATTGAAACATTCAGAGAAAGTTTTAAGGAAGTTATTCAAAAACCTCCAAATAAACTATAATTTCAGTTCTCAGAACGTTAATAAAGACTCCCAGGAAAACTTTCAGGGAACCATAGTAAAACGTTCTCAGAACCTCCCTGCAACTTAAAAAATGTATGTTCCCAGAACAGGCTAAATGTTCACTTCCTTCTCAGGAATAATTTTTTTCTTCTCAATTTTACCGCTCAGGAAACTTATGGCTTCGTTCCCAGAACCAATGGGAAGCCAAAAACGTACGTTCCTACAACTTCCAAGGAACATAATGTGCTAYCGGGGCACAGAGAATAGGTGGGAGGTGTAGAGGTGGAATGGGAGTGAGAGAGCAGGACAGAGCGAGAGGGAAAGGAAGGGTGTGTGTTTGCCCGTGTGTGTGTCTGAGAGAACGGGAGAAAGTGTGAGGAGAGAGAGCATGTCCAACATACACTGTGCATTTCACCGAGTAATCCACATACAAATCCAAACATCTCAAACCGTCAACCATGCTTCAATACGGTTACCCATAGAGTTTTACCAGGACACTGACGAAGTGCAGATCGTCTCACCGCGACCCAGACACAGTGAAACTCAATGGCAGTCACTCTGGGCCTAAACRGAAGCCGGGGTGTGGGATACAGTGTGTCATTGGCGTGTTGTTTTCTCTCGTCAGGGTCCATGAGCATGGGTTCTTGCATGACATTTACCATTCAGGCTTACTCAGTGTTAATGACACACCGGAAGCAGAACTTGCCCTTGAACAATTCTCTAGGAAACACGGTCCATGCTCTGATAAACATGCTCCAATTGAAGAGATTAAGAATTAAAGAGATAGCCAACCCATGGTTCACGCCTGAACTTGCTGAGTTAATTCAGCTAAGGAACAAAGGCTTGGTCTGAAGCTAGACACACTGGTAGCACTGCTAACTGGCTCACCTTCAGACGACTTAAAAAGATTTACTGCTTCCATGAAAAAAAGGTTTCATTGGAATTATTTCATAAATTCCATTTCTGATCCTCGTAGCGATCCAGCTAAGTTTTGGAAGGCTATGACGTTTGTAAAAAGAAGCAGACATACTTCTCTGCCCAATGAGGTTCTACTTAACTCCAATACTYTAACAGACAAAACTGAAATAACTGACACGTTTAACCAACATTTTATTGCAGCAGGCCGTTTCTTTGAAAGGGGAAATAGCATCAATATGGACAACTTTGAAAAGACTGTTCATGATAAAAGCTCATCTCTGATGTACCCCTGTTTAGTCACAGACTTGCCTGCTACTATAAATGATGACCCATTGTTCTCTCTTCTGCAAGTCATTACTAGGGACGTTCTGGGCGCTCTCTTAGTTATTGATGTAAAAAAAATCCACTGGGGCAGACATGCTTGCTTTTAAGGCTCTCTGATTGTAGAGCCCATGACACATACTTTTTATCTATCCATTCTTTTGGGTATTATTCCTAAGGTGTGGAAAGCGGCCCTCATTCTCCCGCTCCACAAAGGTGGTGAACCCTGCGATCATTATAATTATCGGCCAATTTCAAAACATTCATGTCTAGCGACAATATTGGATCACTACTGGCTATAAGCGAATGAGTGATGCGCGTTTGGAGCAATACTGTCTGTATCCAAATCTCAGCCAATCGTTCACATAACAGAATGCAGCAAGCGACTGAAGAGAGACGAGACCACCGATTTGCTAGTTACAGCATCAGCGCGTGCTCTGGAAAGACAGCAGAGAGTGGAAAGGCAGTTTGCCAGTTACAGCAGCGCGTCCCCTGAACGATAACGAAGAGGTAGGTGAGAAGCCTGACCACGGAGACGGGGGTGAGGTGATAAAGCGTACTTCATGAGCTGTAACCAAAAAACAACTGGCATTTGGATCGTTTGAGGTGAGGGAGAAGTGTGGTGGAACAAGAATTGTTAGCATTGTTAAGTATCTTGCTACAGTAGCTGGATCGAATTCTCCGTTAGCTAGCCAGAGAAATGTTGAGCAACATTAGCCAATTTAGCTGATCAAATAATTGAGTTTATGGTGTGAAAATTTGCTGGCTAATAAAGTCAGACCGCTAGCTAGCTAACATTACAACATCAGATGAGCTAACACTAGTAACCTAACCAATTCGCTATATTATTAACTGGTATACGACTCCTTGCCATTCCTCAAGCTATAACGTTAGTTTCTTACTGGACCCTGGCAATGTTAACTAGTTAGCAAACTAACTAATATCTATGAACTAGTGTTTTCCCTCTACAGTAATAATTTTCAGAATGAGAAAATTTATTGAAAATGAGGCGTTGCTTGTTAAACAAGTGTAGCTGTAGCTGGGCCTGGCTTAAGCTGGATGCCACTATAGAGGTGAAAGGAACACCACATAAGTTACTTTCCTTCTTTCAATACAGTGGATAAAAAGAGGTATGCCAGGAGTACTCTCTGCCTGAAAGAGATCAATTATGCCAACAAAGGGTCTCATGCTCTGCTGGCACGTTGTATAACAGATGTCCACAGCAGGCAGAAAGTGTACAATAATGTGCAGTGTAGCCCAAAGATATTGCTTTTGTTGTGTTGAACTTGACAGTAACATGTGTGAGTGAGGGGGGGGTTATTACATGTTTTACTCYGTGAATGTTATTTTTGCACACATGTAGCCTTGTGCACTTGATCGATGTCTACTATAGTGGCCACTATAATAGAGCAAAAATAGAATGCCTGTTTGTTTCATTCTATTTCTACTTAAGATGTTTTTATCCTAAGTGCAATATTTAGATGTCTGTGTGGTCACAAGCGTTCTATTATAAAGGCTGTCATGTCTAACTGCAATATTAGTGCATTGTTTTTTCTCAAGACTTAAGTGTCATTTCCATTCAAGTCTAGGCAACAAATAACATTGGTTTGCTTTCCTTACATTTTTTTTTTTAGCTTTGAGTTAGGTTCACATTAACCACTTTTATGGTTAGTGTTTAATTAGTGTTTAATTAGTGTCACCTTTTTGGACCCTCACCAGTTTGCYTCCCTGGACCCGAATGACCTACAGGTCACTCTAAAACTTGATTCCTTGGTCCCAAAGGGGGAATTTAGGGCTCTGATAAAAATGTGACCGATGAAAACTGCACTTGTTTTCATTGATTGTATCTACTTCTACTGCTCTTTTGAATGTAACGTCAATTTATTTGAAATGTTGTAACTGTCATTTTGTAGGGATCCTTCTTAAATGTGTTGCTCACGTTCCTTGAACTGTTGTGCTCAGGGCACCATTGGAGATTAGACCCAGGTCTCCACCGGTTCTCTTGGTTTAATAAAGTTGAATGACCAAAGAATAAGAGCTGGAAATAGCGTTTACTCACGCCATGCCGCAGGGTCCAGGAGAGTATTGCACCGCTTCATGACCGTGTAGATATATATATATATGAATGAGAGAGAGTGAATATATATATATATATATATATACATACATACATTGTTGGTCATGACCTGTGAATCTGAATTTGAATAAGAGCCAAACTGTAAAGGCCTACAACCAGACAGCTTCTTCAGACTCATTGAGTGATGTAACACAGTGCCTTGTTTTAATGTCGGTTGACCAAATGTCTTTACCCTGGTGCTATGCTTGTGTGTGTGTGTGCCATGCTCGTGCTCATGCATGTGCATGCATGTCTGTTTCTGTGCATGCGTGCCTGTGTGAGTGTGTGTGTGTGTGTGTGTGTGTGTGCACCTGTGCGTGTGTATGTGTGTGCAGTGCGGTTGAGGCAGTTGAGGGGAAGCTGTGTCCCTGTCACTGTCCCCTTTGGTTCAGCTCCATTAGCTCTCCCTGTGGCCTTGGCTCTTAACCCTCCTCCATGCCTCCTCACTGGGCCGTGACCACACCCCGACAGCCCAGAGCAAGGTGTGGGGCGTCCCCTCCACACACACACACACTCTGCATTCACACACACTGTCACACTCCACTGGAGCTCTCCCCGTCTGACAAATGACTCCTCTCCCCTCCTGTCGCTACACAAACACACACACACAAACACACACACACCCATCCGGAACCTGAGTTTACATTCCTGTATGGATTGAGTTACTCTGAGCTGTCTTGGTGTTTGTGCGTGTGCATATGTGTGTGTGTGTGTGTGTGTGTGTGTGAGTGAGTGAGTGCACCTGCCTGCTTGCCTGCAGCCCTTACAGGCCCAGGTCTGGTAAGTTTTTATAGGGATACACTTGTCACTTTGTTTGTCTTCCTCTTCTTCTTTCCCTATTTTCTGTCAGCGTGGAAGGTGGAAAAAGGTGTTGTTTTTTCATCAGTTGCCTGCTGTATTTTTCTTTCCTTATAATAAATCTGTATCCTGTGATAGGCAATGGAGAGGACTGGAGAGTCCATTGGAGGTGGGATACACTGCCCCCCGTAGGTAGACTGTATTACTTCAATTGTTGAGACAACATAATACTGTGGTGTATGTAGTCCGTCTGTTCATCCATCCCAGGGCAGCCTTGTCTATTAAAGTCACAGAAACCCCCAATATTTGTTAACAATGATTTCTATTCCCTCCTATCTACTAACATTTTGAGAGAGACATTATGACAAGGGGAAGTATTTTAGTAAGGTGTTATTTATGACGGTCCAAAGAGAACTCACAAGACGATTAAAATGGCCTGTGCGAACACTGTGAGAAAGGAGGAGGCATTCGACAACAGAACTCTGTTTCACATGTCGAGCTAGGTTGCGTCCCAAATGGCAWCCTATTCCCTATATAGTGCACAACTTTTAACCAGGGRCCATTGGGCTCTGGTCAAAAGTAGTGTACTATGTAGGGAATAGGGTGCCATTTGGGACGAAACACTGAAAGAGGTGTATTTCCCTTAGTCATTACTCTTCATTGGAATCCAATAACTCTCCTTTTAGTGGGGTCGAGTGAGGTCAGTTCACCAGTCTGTGGTAAAATGGATGACGCACTCACGGGCACACACACACACACTTATCTGCAGCCGCTTAGTTGAAGTTCTGTGCCTTTAAACTTGTGCTCTCTATCGCTCTCGCTCTCTCCCACCCTCCCACTCTGGTGAGAGGTAAGACCCAGGAATTCATTAGTCCCATTTCATAATTTGTCTTCTTAACAGTGACCATTCACATCTTTTGCAGGCTCAGTGAATTTTTTATTTCCATTTCTACCGGACCGAGGTCCTGAAGGTTAGCCCTCTTGTTGCCAAAGGTAGAAGTATGCAACGTATTAATGCAAGGGCCCGGCTTGTTATTATTCTCCCAGAGTCCAGACCCAGACGTAGCGAGAGAGTAAAAAAGAGCTAGCAATCCATTTCTTTGTAAAGTAGTGCTGTCACAGCTGGAATGAATGTCCAGTCCCGTGTGTTGGTAAGAGGAGAGAGGTGCTGCAGATCTGGCTGGAAAGATATGCACAGCAGCAAGCATGCAAGCAAGAACACACACACATGAAACACACACAAAACACACACACAAGAAACAACACAAACACGTGAGGCGCAAGTATGTGTATGTGTATGTGTGCGTGCGTGCGTGTGCGTGTGCGTGTGTCTGTGTATGAGCCGCCCCCAAAACAGGTGCTGCTTATTTCACGCCCGCTGCCTGTTTTTAAGTGGCTTGGCGGTCACGGGAAGGGATTAAATGGAAGACTTTGATAAAACCCACGTGTTATAGGTTTTCTGTATTCACTCTCTTGTTCTTCATATTGTGTCATTGAGCTATTGTTAATATCCCAGCCCACTTACCCCATGTGCATTATAGTCTTATTGATGAACTTATGGATGCACATGTGGTAGCAAAAGGATTGACTCAGATTGACTGAGATCAGGGCTAGGATGAGAGTCTTTGCCCCCCCCCCCCCCCCTTTTTGAGGGGGGCCGTTACAGCACACACCCCTACTGCAGTTTGAACCATTACCATGTATCCTGCTCAAAACTGCCTCCCTGCTACCATCAGAGACTAGGGWGATCACATTTCAAATATAAAAATGCATGACAACGGGTTGTTGTAGCCGCATTCTATTTTTTGGACTATTCAGCTAAGCGTCCTAAAATCTGATATGTGAGGTGGTGTTTTCGGTGGAACAGTAATGTTATACTACGCTATTATATTTGGTTATGTTATATAGAATACTGATGATCATCCAAGACATTGATTCAGCTTTGATCTAACTTTAAACGAGCGCCATTGTGAGAAGTGGCGGAGCGACGCTCCGTGGGCTCCGGACCCCCTGCTGTCTGCTGCAACGAATAAGCAATTGAAGCGCACCTAACCGACTGTTTTTGCCTCGCACACAATTTGGTGATGCAGAAAGGAGAGACGACGTGTGACCGTTTTCATGAAAATCTGTGAATATTCGGCCAAGAAAACATCGAGTGAAGTAGCAAATATGTTGAATGAGTTACTAATGAGCATGGAGATCCTCACAAGTTWGACCAAATGACCTTATCTTTCAGTCTAATATGGCTATTTACTTACTGTTGTAGCTCTTCATCAGAAACACGCTTGTTGTAAGTAGTTAGGCCTACACTGTCGTCTTCAAGTTTTGCTGGAATTCAGGACGAAAGCATTTGAGAAATATGATTGGTTGACGATGGGCCTATGACATTGGCCCACATCTCATCTTGCGTTAGGCAGAAAATCAGATCTCAACAATGATTGGATTGAAGAAGTGTTTAACAACATCACCAGCAGGCTTAGGCTACCACATCCTCATGATATATAAACTCAGCAAAAAAAGAAACGTCCTCTCACTGTCAACTGCGTTTATTTTCAGCAAACTTAACATGTGTAAATATTTGTATGAACTTAACAAGATTCAACAACTGAGACATAAGCTGAACAAGTTCCACAGACATGTGACTAACAGAAATTGAATAATGGTTCCCTGAACAAAGGGGGGGGGGTGTCAAAATCAAAAGTTACAGTCAGTATCTGGTGTGGCCACCAGCTGCATTAAGTACCGCAGTGCATCTCCTCATGGACTGCACCAGTTTTGACAGTTCTTGCTGTGAGATGTTACCCCACTCTTCCACCAAGGCACCTGCAAGTTCCAGGACATTTCTGGGGGGAATGGCCCTAGCCCTCACCCTCCGATCCAACAGGTCCCAGACGTGCTCAAAAGGATTGAGATCCGGGCTCTTCGCTGGCCATGGCAGAACACTGATATTCCGGTCTTGCAGGAAATCACGCACAGAACGAGCAGTATGGCTGGTGGCATTGTCATGCTGGAGGGTCATGTCAGGATGAGCCTGCAGGAAGGGTACCACATGAGGGAGGAGGATGTATTCCCTGTAACGCACAACATTGAGATTGCCTGCAATGACAACAAGCTCAGTCCGATGATGCTGTGACACACCGCCCCAGACCATGARGGACCCTCCACCTCCAAATRGATCCCYCTCCAGAGKACAGGCCTCGGTGTAACGCTCATTCCTTCAACAATAAACGCGAATCCYACCATCACCCCTGGTGAGACAAAACCGCYACTCGTCAGRGAAGAGCACTTTTTGCCAGTCCTGTRTGGTCCAGCGACGGTGGGTTTGTGCTCATAGCCTCTCTCAGCCTATTGAGGACAGTCTGAGCACTGATGGAGGGATTGTGCGTTCCTGATGTAACTCAGGCAGTTGTTGTTGCCATCCTGTACCTGTCCCGCAGGTGTGATGTTCAGACGTACCGATCCTGTGCAGGTGTTGTTACACGGGGTCTGCCACTGCGAGGACGATCAGCTGTCCGTCCTGTCTCCCTGTAGTGCTGTCTTAGGTGTCTCACTGTACAGACATTGTAATTTATTGCCCTGTCCACATCTGCAGTCCTCATGCCTCCTTGCAACATGCCGAAGGCACGTTGACACAGATGAGCCGGGACCCTGGGCATCTTTCTTTAGGTGTTTTTCAGAGTCAGTAGAAAGGCCTCTTTAGTGTCCTAAGTTTTCATAACTGTGACCTTAATTGCGTACCGTCTGTAAGCTGTTAGTGTCTTAATGACCGTTCCACAGGTGCATGTTCATTAATTGTTTATGGTTCATTGAACAAGCATGGGAAACAGTGTTAAAACCCTTTACAATGAAGATCTGTGAAGTTGTTTGGATTTTTTAGAATTATCTTCGAAAGACAGGGTCCTGAAAAAGGGCCGTTTCTTTTTTTGCTGAGTTTACGTATCTTATCATTAGCGCAACGTGACTGCAAGAGACAGGTTGGAATGTCTGGCTGAAATGAGACAAAATCAACCTTTTTTTCTTAATCAGTTGTGCTTGAATTTTTTMATAAAATGTGGGACATGATTGTTTGGTTGCGGGACAAAGGGGCAAAAGGCGGGACTGTCCCTCACAATCCAGGACATGTGGTCACCCTATCAGAGACCTGACTGGACTTGAAGACACATATGTTTCCATCGTGGTTTAGCTGGACACATCCCTTAAGACCAGATCCAGATGAATTTTCTCTCTTTTATTACATCTAAATGTTACCTCATTTGAAAAGAGAGGGTTGAGGTATAGGCAAAACAGATTGGGAGATCTGCATATAAGGAGAGGGGGCAACCTCTGCCCAAAGCTATACGGGCTTCATAATAACAATAAACCATAAGTCACCCACAGGCGAACAGTCACCTACCCACCCGTTGTGACATTGTGCCTGCGGCGCCACTCTCATGCCAGCCTCCGCCAGCACCAGCTTCCTGCTGGCAGGGAAGCCAAGCATCAGCTGAGACGCCATGCCATGCCTGAGCCCATGTGTTAATATTGAACTGGCTTATCTGGTGCCACGCCAGCCCGAAATGGGAAAATTAAAAGAATGGGATTAGGGAGAGAGGCCCGAGGATTTCTTTATTTATTAGCTCCCTCGATCAACACTTCGTGAAGCCTGTCACCTTATCGGCAAATTCCTCTCCCGCACTCGGTCACGAGCGATGTAACTGTAATTTCATGGCTTCTGTAACCCACGCAAATGTGCCAGTGATTGGTATTACGGGTAAGGGGGGGGGGGGGTGCCCTGGGGAGGGTGTGCCCCCATTTCCCAGTTTTCTTTAAAAAAACGAATACCAGATCAAAATGTGGGTGTTGTTGCTTTGCTTTTTTCCCCCTACCCCACCAACCAACAAACAAACATCCAAACGAGGAAATTCATTCTTGTTTCAGTGATTAAACATCTCGTCTGCCTGGCGGATGACATTGTCATTCTTAAAAGGTTTAATCCCTGACCAATGTAGTCGAGTGGTGGAGTCATTCTTTTTTAAATCCATCCTAAACAGATTCTTATTGAATAGCAGATTCCATTAGGCCCAGTGAGGGATGCTTCCCTCTATGATAAGTAATGGAGTCGAGAAGAACAGACAGCCATGTGGGTGTAAAATAAAGGACCGAGCCTAGATGAGGAGGAGAGAGGGAGTGTGTGTATGAGAGGGAGATAAGGAGGGTATTGGATGCAGTGTTTCTAAACTACGGTCCTCAACTAGCCTATCCCCAAGATTGAACATTTTTGTTCAAGTGTGTAAGAGGAGAAAAAGACTGTGTGTGTAGAAGTGCATGCAGGGAAGAAGTGGCGTATGGAGCTGTTTCAGACCACACCCTTATCGCTGTGCACAAGGCCAAGATCCAATGAGACTGCAACATGACCTCCAACCCTCCAATCAGGACATGATCAGGAAGTAGAAATTAGTTGTGACAGAGTCAACGATCAGCTCTCACAAGGGTTGGCTATTCACATGCATCAGTCCTGACCTGCACTTACCAAACTGAACAGGGATAATGGAACTCCTCCCTAGGGCAGCTATACAGGCTGTGTGTGCGCTTACGTCGGTATGCATATGCGTTTGGTATGTGTTTCTGTGCATGTATGCTGTGTGTGTACACTACAGTACGCCCCTGAGTCGGAGGCTGTGGTCGGGACAGTGTGCTCACATACCTCGGAAAACCTTTAACACAGGAAGCAATTCATCATAACATGTATGTGGGAGATATTGTCTCCATATTGAACCAATTTGGGCCTGGCCGGTTTCATCATCCTCTATAACCTGGTTTACGTCCCAAATGGCACCCTATTCCCTACATAGTGCAATACTTTTGACCAGGGCCCTATGGATTGTTCCAAGCCATGGTCAAAAGTAATGCACTACATAGGGAATAGGATGCAATTTGGGACGCAGTCCTGGTGCTGGTCTAAGAGGAGCTGAGGGGCTGAGGGGGCTCTGGAGCGTGGTACAGTGTAATAATTGAATTTTGATTAAACACACATGGCCCGTGACCCTGCATGGATATACAGAAAGCTGCGACCTACCCACTACGAGATTTCTCTATCTCTCTCTCTCTCTCTCTCTCTCTCTGTCCCTCTCTTTTTTTCTTTTTTTCAGAGCTGAGAACTTGGCAGAAAACAGGATGTACTTAAGGAGTGAGGGAGGGATAGAGGGATGTAGGGAAGAGGTGAAGATGTATGAAATATATGAAAATCAGGGACAGCTGGAGAACAAAGATTTCTTTATGTCCGACTGGCCACCGCAGCTGTTTTGCTGCATTAGTGAATATGATGAGGTCTGATGTGGAGATCTTCACTGGTGTTCTACTGGAGCTGGAGAGTATGTCTGCATCCCAAATGGCACCCTGTTTCCTACATAATGCACTCCTTTTGACCAGGGCCCATAGGGGCACATGGGCAAGTGTACTATGTAGGGAATAGAGTGCTATTTTCAGACTATGCTACACTCACAACGAACCTGGATGATTTGGGGATGTCGATGGATGGGGGGTTAAGTTAATGCGTCCTCACACACACACACACACACACACACACACACACACACACACACACACACACCACCACACACACACACACACACACACACACACACACACACACACACACACACACACACACACACCACACACACAGCACACACACACACACACACACACACACACACACACACACACACACACACACACACACACACACACATAGATCGGCTTACCACCAGCATGAAGGTCAAACCCAGTCAGTCTGGACATCAAAAGACTGACACCAAATCCCAGTAATGGTACACGCCTTTACGCCACAGGTCCAATCTGGAGGTTCTATGTTGAGGTTGGAACCCAGAAGGAGGTCCTTAGGAATTTGATGTAGGTATGCATCCAAATGGCACCCTATTTCCTTTATATTGCACTACTTTGGCCAAAGGTAGTGCACTTTATAGGTCAGTAGGGTGCCATATGGGACAGACTAGCTGTAGATGTCCGTGTATCTGCTGCTGGTGTGTTGGTTAGGGGTAGTCATGAAACGTACCAATGTCTTCAAATGATGTATATAACGCCAAACACATTTACATAGAAAGATCCTAAATGTCCCTTGTCTGTCACAAACGTTGAATAAAATTATATTTAAACTTTGCTGATTGTCCGTGGTGTTCGTCCCTCAGCTGGTAGAAATTTTAGACAAAATAACCACAGGAAAGTATTATAAAACCAACTTCAAAATGCAGGTCTGTGTGTGGCAATTTAGCTGTGTTTTGCTCATGACCGAAGGCACGTGCACAAGTCGCAAGTAGACGCACGCGAACCATGCACGCGAACCATGCATACTAACTAAAGTCTTGTCGGTGTTTACATGGTTTTGCACAGAGGTGGAAAAAGTACCCAATTGTCATACTTGAGCAAAAGTATAGATTCCTTAAAAGAAAGTTACTCAAGTATAAGTGAAAGTCACCCAGTAAAACACTACTTGAGTAAAAGTCGAAAAGTATTTGGATTTAAATATACTTAAGTATCAAAAGTAAAAGTATAAATAATTTCAAATTCCATGTTCTTGATTTTAAAATGTATCGATAGCCAGGGGCGCACTCCAACACTCCAACATTATTTACAAAAGATGCATTTCTGTTTAGTGAGTCCGTCAGAACATAGGCAGTAGGGATGACCACGTGTTCTCTTGATAAGTGCCTGAATTTCACAATTTTCCTGTTCTGCTAAGTATTCAAAATGTAAGGAGGACTTTGGGTTGTCAGGGAAAATTGTATGGAATAAAAAGCACAATATTTTCTTTAGGAATGTAGTGAAGTAAAAGTGAAAGTTGTCAATAATATAAATAGTAAAGTACAGATACCCCCAAAAAACAACGTAAGTACTTTAAAGTATTTTTACTAAATACTTTACACCACTGGTTTTGCACCAGTGCCAAATGATAGAAATGTCAACTTCAATACCGGTGCTCTAAAAAGTCAGGTCAACAATACTTTCCTGTGGATATTTAGTGAAACATTTTGATCATTTGAAGGACCAACACCACAGACAATTGGCAGAGTAAGTTCAAATATAATTTTATTCAACATTCCGGCTTGTAGAGGACCTGAGAGGACCATTTCCAGAATCAACACTGTCATGTTCCAGAAGTTGAATTGAGAAATTCACCGTCTGGTCCCCAGGCAAGTTTAGGGGCTGGTTGTGTTTTGTTAAGTGAAACATTATTCTCCACTCTTTCTTAGCCACAGTGTTCGGTGTCCTTTTATAGTTGCCTAGTGAATTATGGTAGACCTACAGTACAGTTAACATTGGGTAAGTGCAAATGGGAATAGTGCAAACACTTAAGTTTGGCTCACCAGTCCCTTTTCAAATACTGTACTTGGAGAACAGCAAAAACGACCCCAGCCATTATCACATTGCTTGCTGTAACTTCATTCACCTCAGGCGATCTACAAACTCATAGCCTATTAGCCATATAATTAGCTGCTACACATTAAATGCCCAATGCACTCAAATGTGATTTTTGTATACAGTTGAAGTCTGAAGTTTACATATACCTTGACCAAATACATTTAAACTCAGTTTTTCACAATTCCTGACATTTAATCCTAGTAAAAATTCCTTGTCTTATGTCAGTTAGGATCACCACTTTATTTTAAGAACGTGAAATGTCCGAATAATAGTAGAGAGAATGATTTACTTTAGCTTTTATTTCTTTCATCACATTCCCAGTGGGTCAGAAGTTTACATACACTCAATTCGTATTTGGTAGCATTGCCTTTCAATTGTTTAACTTGGGTCAAACGTTTCGGGTAGCCTTCCACAAGCTTCCCACAATAAGTTGGGTGAATTTTGGCCCATTCCTCCTGACAGAGCTGGTGTAACTGAGTCAGGTTTGTAGGCCTCCTTGCTCGCACAAGCTTTTTCAGTTCTGCCCACAAATGTTCTATGGGATTGAGGTCAGGGCTTTGTAATGGACACTCCAATAACTTGACTTTGTTGTCCTTAAGCCATTTTGCCTTTGGAAGTCAAACTTTGGAAGTATGCTTGGGGTCATTGTCCATTTGGAAGATCCATTTGCGACCAAGCTTTAACTTCCTGACTGATGTCTTAAGATGTGGCTTCAATATATCCACATAATTTTCTTTCCTCATGATGCCATCAATTTTGTGAAGTGCACCAGTCCCTCCTGCAGCAAAGCACTCCCACAACATGATGCTGCCACCCCCCCCATCACGGGTGGGATGGTGTTCTTCGGCTTGCAAGCTTCCTACCTTTTTCCTCCAAACATAACGATGGTCATGATGGCGAAACAGTTCTATTTTTGTTTCATCAGACCAGAGGACATTTCTCCAAAAAGTAAAATTTTTGTCCCCATGTGCAGTTGAAAACCGTAGTCTGGCTTTTTTATGGCGGGTTTTGGAGCATTGGTACGTCTTTGCTGAGCAGCCTTTCAGGTTATGTCGATATAGGACTCGTCTTACTGTGGATATAGAAACTTTTGTACCTGTTTCCTCCATCATCTTCACAAGGTCCTTTGCGGTTGTTCTGGGATTGATTTGCACTTTCCGCACCAGAGTACGTTAATCTCTAGGAGACGGAACGCGTCTCCTTCCTGAGCGGTATGACGACTGCGTGGTCCCATGGTGTTTATACTTGCATACTATTGTATGTACAGATGAACGGGGTACCTTCAGCTATTTGGAAATTGCTTCCAAGGATGAACCAGACTTGTGGAGGTCTACAATCTTTTTTCTGAGGTCTTGGCTGATTTCTTTTGATTTTCCCATGATATCAAGCAAAGAAGCACAGAGTTTGAAGGTAGGCCTTGAAATACATCCACAGGTACACCTCCATTTGATTCAAATTATGTCAATTAGCCTATCAGAAGCTTGCAAAGCCATGACATCTGTTAAAAGGCACAGTCAACTTAGTGTATGTAAACTTCTGACCCACTGCAATTGTGATATAGTGAATTATAAGTGAAATAATCTGTCTGTAAACAATTGTTGGAAAAATTACTTGTGTCATGCACAAAGTAGATGTCCTAACCGACTTGCCAAAACTATAGTTTGATAACAAGAAATGTATGGAGTGGTTGAAAAACGAGTTTTAATGACTCCAAACTAAGTGTATGTAAACTTCCGACTTCAACTGTATTTCCACACTATGAGGTTGGAATAATACTGTGAATTGATGATAATGCCCTCTTAGTATAAGAGCTGTTTGAAAAGACCTGACATTTCTGTATGTTTTGGTAACATGGAGTTTTGGCCTGCCTAGTGACATCACCAAGCAGTAAATGAGTTAATAGACCAATAAGAAAGAGTTACAAACCTCTCTGCCAATAACATCTCATTTTCAATTTTCCCCTCCCCACTCAGACCACTCCCAGTTTCGAAATTGCACCTTGTTGATTCTACAATTCTAACTTTCATCAGTAAATTGAGACCCCGATGAGTTCCTAAAAATTMTTTTTTTTTTTTTTATATTCCAAAAAATGTCAGAAGTACGGACTTCAGTGTCCTCATATGTAACTACGGCCCTGGTTGCATGAACATTCATGTTTCGCACAAAACACACACAGAACATGTTCTGAGAATATAAGATATTAATGGTCGAGACAAGTTCCATGGGAACACTGCAAAACACATTCCTGTGTCCAATGACACTTAAAACATAGAACGCTCTGTCATTGTCCCATGTTTTTTTTTTGACTAGTTCCCAGTTTGTTCCGGGACGTACCTAAATACATGTTTAGGACGCCGCCTGATGGTCCCAAATAATCGTTCTCCAAATAAACCACACTACCCATTGTACTGTTGCGGAGCCCATCAAGGCCCTGATTGGTGAACCACTGATCTATTTACAGCTCATTGCCTGTTGGCAAGGTTCGGGACACCCATAGACACAAACAGTGCTTTTAACATACAATGTTTTCAATCAAACATTTCTTGAACAATTCAGCGATACAGATTTAATATAGCCCTCCCATTGGGCACACACTGGTTGAATCAACGTTGTTTCCACGTCATTTCAATGAAATTAAGTTGAACCAATGTGGAATAGACGTTGAATTGACGTCTGTGCCCAGTGGGCTAACCAAAACGCCTAAATATGTTCTCAGGGGGTGTTTGCTAACATACATGAAATGTTCCTGTAACTAACTGGTCACTCAAATATCAGGGGAACATTACGGGTAACGTTACACAGCAGCAGTTTGGTTTAAACGTAGGGCTCTAATCAATCCGCATCGCAGAAGTTCAGCTGTACAGCGTGAATGAAATGTAAAGCCGACGTTCCCACTTTAGCGTAGACTGCATTCACAGTGAACGCTGGATAGGTCGGCTGCATATGTCGGATCGATCAGAAATGCCCGTTACTTTTCTATCGTGGAATCTGTAACATGCTGATCAAACTGACTCTGCGCGTGTATCTGCGTGCGCATGTTGATTTTTGATCTATCCCCACCAGGGACCTCGTTTCTAAAAATGTTCTTAGAGTTATACTTGAACTTAGTCGTAAGACCATTTCCGACGGTGTGCTTACGTTCGATTCATAAAAGACACTGAGCATAAAAAACCTAGTTTACGCAGGTTTTAAGAAGCCCGTTTGTAATTTACGCACCTGTGATCTATAAATCTCAAATTAACACTAAATTTGACGGCACCTGAACGTGCCTTACAATCAGAGATTTCCCCTTATAGAATGCTAGCACAAATGAGGGTTTAGTCAGGAATAGCCATGGATCATCATGTGCAAAAAAGTCATTCCGGTCTCTGAAAACTATCACCTTCTAAAAGCACGGTTTTCAATGTCTTCTAATAACGCAAGAACAGCCATGGTTACTTTTTTCTAATTTGACACACTATTTATAGAACATCGCATCCTGTTTTTAATTCAAAACGCCGTGCGTCTGGCAATTAAATCCTCACACCTTTACACATCCTCACACATTTATAATTCCGAACAAATTGTTCATAAACCTAATGCAAATTTCACCACAGGCGTGGACGCATTTGCGTCCCAAACGGCATTAACCCTACATCATCAGCAGGAAAATCCCTTACGGCAAGTCTAGACTTTGCGTAGAGATAAGATCATTTCCATGTCAAAGCAAGGTTTTATAAATAACTACTTATATGTGGTTTTCTGCGTGAGTCATACTTAAGATCAAAATTTATCGTAAATCCATTTTAGAAATGAGGCCCCAGATGCATTTATGACAGGCAGGTTAAAATCCCGAAACCAACTGTGAATTAATTAATTTGAAGACAAGTCGAAACACACATGAAACATTCATGGACATTTAGCTAGCTTGTTGTTGCCTGCTAATTTGTCCTGGGAGATAAACATTGGGTTGTTATTTTACCTAAAATGCACATGGTCCTTTTTTTTTGCTGGATCTTTGTCAAATTTTGACCCATTTTGAGGTCACACAAAATCCTGTGTTATCTACTCCGGTAATTAATCCACAGATAAAAAGGGGAAACCTAGTTCGTTTTTAGTTAGTTTGCTTTGATTAATCTCTCCTCGTTCATCTTTCTTCTTCTTTTGTGGATTTTATATGGCGGTTGGCAACCAACTTTAAGGTGCATTACCGCCACCAACCAATGAGTAGATGGGAGAGAGGGGACTTACGTGTCAAGCGTCTAAAATAGAACCAAGTTCTAAAATAGAACTGACCACGCAGAGCAGTTTGGATGAAATTATTGAATGACATCTGTGTAAATGTATTTTGCAACGTGGCTGGTTTGGTCAGCATGTAACGCTTCAGCTTTACAGGTTGAATAGAGCCCTTAATGTTGAAGGCAGTGTTCAGTCTGGTTTAACCACTGTAACCCAATCAGCTGGGAGACTCCCTGTGTCACTTTATGATTTCACTCACTCGACTTCTATAAAGACAAGCAAACGTTACTGCCCAGGGGCCGGTGACCTCACCCCAGCCTTCCTGTTATTCCAGTTTAGGCTTTTCTCACAGACCATAGCAGAGGTGCCTATAGGGGACAAGTTTCTGTAGGGCCTCTCTGATATTGTGTGTGTGTGTGTGTGTGTAAAAAAGAGAGATAAGGGATGCAGAGTCTGGGGAGTGGAGAGGTTTTGTGTCTGAACTCCTTGACACCAGGGTTTGCTTGGGCGTCTGAGTGTGTAAATCAGTGTGCCTAATAATGGAGCAGCTAAATCCTCCCTAGTCTGATCCAGCTAACACACACACACACACACACACACACACACACACACACACACACACACACACACACACACACACACACACACACACACACACACACACACACACACACACACACAACTATTCTTCTCATCTCTCCCCCCTCTCCACTCTCCCTTGTCGGGCTGTGGGTGCAATCAATGGAGGCTGCAATGCAGGATTATTTATCCAAAGGGGTTGAGATTGTTTTCGGTGGAGCAGTAGAGGGTCCGCAGTGGACGCAGGAAAAGACTGTCGCTCCCCTCTTCTAAACTGTGTGTGTGTGTTTGTGAAAGAGAAAGATAGAGAGCGAGAGTGTGAGCATATTTGTTTGAGTGTATCTGAGTTTGTGTGTGTGTGTGTGTGTGTGTGTGTTTTGATATGTGTGTGTTCCGTAATATCAGTGCTCCACACTTGTGGAGTTAGTGGCTATAAAGCACTCGGCCATATGAGGAATGGCCTCCTCTCTGTCGGGTGAGTGGAGGGAAGGTTAGGCCCAGCTCAGCCTCTACTCTGCAGCTCTCCTGGGAAGTGCCCTATAAATCTCCCAACTCTTATCCTTGTGCTGTATTGATAAGCCCTGCTAAGACAAAATACGAGGAATTGTGACAAAATGGGGGCTTGTCCGGCATACTGTTTCCCATGAGTATGGTAGTCGCTCTAGTCAGCTACTAGGAAGCTCTGCTGTGCCCAGATATGAGTTTTCAAAATACACTTTTGGGTGGAGCTTCTGTCACTGACATCCACCTTGAGAGGTTATAAGTTGGTGGCATAATTTAAGTTGGACTTTAAGTTGGAAGCATTTGTGGAAAACCCTACATGTGAGATAGATAAATGTACAAAGGCGAATCTGTCTGTTGTTGCAAAGCATTTATGACCTCAGTGCCATCTAGCGATCCAAAAGCAGTAGTCAAAGAGTTGATCGGTGCTGCTTTGGTGGAGGAGGAAATCCTTCTGCAACTACAAGAGTTAGAACGAAAGGCAAAATTTGGAACATAAATTTGTTAGAGCACAGGGGAAGACAAGAGCATGCCGCCAGACAATAAGAACAGGAACGTGAACACGCCATGCGACTATGATAGATAGATCTGCGAACACTCCGAATCCAGTCAGGGCATCCTTCACCCTCAATAGACTCTGATCTTGGTCGGAACAGCCAGGTTGTACCGCCTTTCAATGAAAAAGAGGTGGATGTACACTACCAGTCAAAAGTTTGGACAACTATTCATTCAAGGGTTTTCTTCATTCTTACTATTTTCTGCATTGTAGAATAATAGTGAAGACATCAAAACTAACATATGGAATCACGTAGTAACCAAAAAAGTGTTAAACAAATCTACAGTTGAAGTCAGAAGTTTACATACATTTTAGCCAAATACATTTAAACTCAGTTTATCACAATTCCTGACATTTAATCCTAGTAAAAATTCCCTGTTTTAGGTCAGTTAGGATCACCACTTTATTTTAAGAATGTGAAATGTCCGAATAATAGTAGAGAGAATGATTTATTTCAGCTTTTATTTCTTTCATCACATTCCCAGTGGGTCAGAAGTTTACATACACTCAATTAGTATTTTGGTAGCATTGCCTTTATATTGTTTAACTTGGGTCAAARGCTTTGGGTAGCCTTCCACAAGCTTCCCAAAATAAGTTGGGTGGATTTTGGCCCATTCCTCCTGACAGAGATGGTGTAACTGAGTCAGGTTTGTAGGCCTCCTTGCTCGCACACGCTTTTTCAGTTCTGCCCACATATTTCATATTTCATAGTTKATTTACATAACTATTCAGCCCCTTTGCTATGAGACTCCAAATTGAGATCAGCCTCATCCTGTTTCCATTGATCRTCCTTGAGATMTTTCTACAACTTGATTGGACATGATTTGGAAAGGCACACACCTGTCTATATAAGGTCCCACAGCTGACAGTGCATGTCAGAGCAAAAACCAAGCCATTAGGTTGAAGGAATTGTCCATAGAGCTCCGAGACAGGATTGTGTAGAAGAACAGATCTGGGGAAGGGTAACAKAAACTGTCTATAGCATTGAAGGTCCCCAAGACAGTGGCCTCAACCATTCTTAAATGGAAGAAGTTTGGAACCACCAAGAGTCTTTCTAGAGCTGGCCGCCTGGCAATCGGGGGAGAAGGGCCTTGGTCAGGGAGGTTACCAAGAAKCTGATGGTCACTCTGACAGAGCGCTAGAGTTGCTCCATGGAGATGGGAGAACCTTTCAGAAGGACAACCATCTCTGCAGCACTCCACCAATCAGACCTTTATGGTAGAGTGGCCAGACGGAAGCCACTCRTCAGTAAAAGGCACATGACAGCACYCTTGGAGTTTGTCAAAAGGCGCCTAAAGGAGCCTGATCACAAGAAACAAGATTCTCTGGTCTGATAAAACCAAGATTGAACTCTTTGGCCTGAATGCCAAGCGTCACATCTGGAGGAAACCTGACATCATCCCTACGGTGAAGCATGGTGGTGGCAGCATCATGCTGTGGGGATGTTTTTCAGCGGCAGGGACTGGGAGAATAGTCAGGATAGAGGGAAAGATGAACGGAGCAAAGTACAGAGAGATCCTTGATGAAAACCTGCTTCAAACCACTCAGGACCTCAGACTGGGGCGAAGGTTCACTTTTCAACAGGACAACAACCCTAAATACATAGCCAAGACAACACAYGAGTGGCTTAAATGACAAGTCTCTGAATGTCCTTGAGTGGCCCAGCCAGAGCCTGGACTTGAACACGATCGAACATCTCTGGAGACCRGAAAATAGCTGTGCAGCGACGTCCCCCATCCAACCTGACAAAGCTTGAGAGGATCTGCAGAGAAGAATAGGAGAAACTCCCAAAATACAGGTGTGCCAAGCTCGTAGCGTAATACCCAAGAAGACTTGAGGCTGTAATCGCTGCCAAAGGTGCTTCAACAAAGTACTGAACAAAGGGTCTGAATACTTKTGTTAATGTGATATCAGTTTTTTTGTTATATAAATTTGCCAATATTTCTAAAAACCTGTTTTTGCTTTGTCATTAAAGGGTATTGTGTGTAGATTGAGAGAATAATATATATTTTTTAATATATTTTAGAATAAAGCTCTAACATTGCTGCCTCATTCTAAAATGGAGGATTTAAAAAAAAAATTTTTTTTACACACAATACCCATTAATGACAAAGCAAAAACAGTTTTGAAGAGTTGCAATGAAAAAGCCATATCTCAGACTGGCCAATAAAAAGAAAAGATTAAGATGGGGAAAAGAACACAGACACTGGACAGATGAACTCTGCCTAGAAGGCCYGCATCCCGGAGTCGCCTCTTCACTGTTGAGACTGGTGTTTTGCGGGTACTATTTAATGAAGCTGCCAGTTGAGGACTTGTGAGGCATCTGTTTCTCAAACTTGACACTCTAATGTACTTGTCCTCTTGCTCAGTTGTGCACCGGGGTCTCCCACTCCTCTTTCTATTCTGGTTAGAGCCAGTTTGTGCCGTTCTGTGAAGGTAGTAGTACACAGCGCTGTGCGAGATCTTCAGTTTCTTGGCATTTTCTCGCATGGAATAGCCTTCATTTCTCAGAACAAGAATAGACTGACGAGTTTCAGAAGAAAGTTCTTTGTTTCTGGACATTTTGAGCCTGTAATCGAACCCACAAATGCTGATGCTCCAGATTCTCTGTACGCCTATGTAGATATTCCATTAAAAATGAGCCGTTTCCAGCTACATAAGTAATTTACAACATTAACAATGTCTACACTGTATTTCTGATCAATTGGTATTATTTTAATGGACCAATTTTTTTTGCTTTTCTTTCAAAAACAAGGACATTTCGAAGTGACCCCCAACTTTTGGATGGTAGTGTACATATATATCAGTTAAGAACTAATTCTTATTTACAATACAGCCTTCTGGGAACAGTGGGTTAACTGCCTTGTTCAGAGGCAGAACGACAGGCTACACACACACACACACACACACACACACACACACACAACACACACACACACACACCACCAACACAACAACACACAACACACACACAACACACACACACACACAACACCAACAACACACACACCACACACACACACTTTAATGTTTTTTATTATTACCTAAAACTGAAGTTTGAGAAACGGGTAAAATAAAGTATGTTTCTATAACTTTCATTCTCTTGGAACGAGACCAAACAAAACTCATCTCCAAAATGTGCAGTCAAAGTAAATTGTGAGCCAGGGCAACACATTGGCTAAACATAAAACTTATTGACTGCCCACCCTTGAGAGAAACAGCAATGAAGTTGTCCTTACCACTAACATGTCTGATTTCAAGGGGCAACTCCTGCAATATCCATAGTAATTTTCCTCTCATGATTTTCCAAAGTGACACGAGTGATTTTCCAAAGTGACACGAGTGTTAACCATTATGGTTAAGAGAAACTGGTTACCACTCTTGGCTTTGGGCAAAGGACCAACACAGTCCACCAGAAACCTGCTGCTGAAACATTTGTCAAAAGCAGGAATACGCTGCGAAGTTGCAACCGGAACAGCTTGGTTTGGTTTACCGTTCCGCTGGCAAACGGGACAGGATTTACAGTTAGACACGACATCCTGTTTCAGACCAAGCCAAATTAAGTTACGCAAGATACAGTCATACATCTTGTTGACCCCAAGATGGCCTGTCATACTACCATCGTGAGCCAACCTCAGTATCTCTTGTCGAAGCGTAACTGGAATGACAATTTGAGATACAGTGGGCCAATCGTCTTGCCTGGAAGTGACGCAAGAACACCATTTCCTTATTTAAACACCATCTCTGTCAAAGTAACGCACACGAACTTAATCAAACTCCGCTTTTGGACGTATCTCAGCAAAAAGAGGGGAGAGGGAAACATCATTACTCTGATCAGTAATCTGCTGGACATCCTAGACATCGAAGTGTCAACTGTAGGGACCCTCTCTTCCTTCAGCGGTCCTACGAACCTTTTGGGTTTTCAAAGGAGAGGTCAACTCAGGAGGTTTAGCGAAGTCAAGATCACCCATAAATGTCTCAGASAGAACGACCATGGCGGGATCGCTGACATCCTCAACACTAGACTTTCTRCCGGCGACTTTCTTAGACATTGCACTTGTAGCACAAAATGGGAACATGCTAGGCTACTTTTCCGATAACCCATCAGGTTCCTCTACTTTGGGTTCCTTACAAACGACAGGATTTGGCACGACCTTCCCACCAGCCAAATCGTTTACCAAAATGAATGAGACCACCTTCACCGGTAGGCTAGGTCTCACTCCATCGACAAATAAGATCTGKCTCGAGTTCCACATTAAACAAAAAGGATCTTCCACGCAACACATATCCACGCCTTGTACTAACACACTGTAACCAGTTGCTGAAGTGTCAGAGGCAAAATACCCTCAAATATTTAGGAGATACAGCAGTCCCAACCAGAGACTTAATGGGCTGGAGTGCTCCCACAAGAAGAAACAGCATTTTCACATTCTCAATGTTCTGTTTCAACGTAGGACACTAAGAGCTCATGTGTCCTTTCTCTACAGCAGTAATGACAAACTGGTGGATACGAAAAACAGTTTTCTGCCGATCTTTATATTTGGGCACTGTAGAAATGGACTGAAACCTCAGAGTAGCAGTTAATTTCTCTGGATTGCTTTTTGAGTAGGGATAACTACTGGGTGCTTTGRTTGTGAAGGTAGTTGTATGTGTCAACACAAACTCATCTGCAAGAACTGCAGCTTTCGCAAGAGTGAGATCCTTGTGCTCATAAATGTAGGTCGCAACCTTTTTGTGAAGGCAATTCTTGAACTGCTCGAGAAGTACGAGTCTTTAAATCCTCAAGGTCCTCGACCTCTTGAGAACGACACCACCGATCAAAAAGACATGCGGACTCAGTGGCTTTGTGATTCTGTCTTTTGTAATTTACATCAATGTTGTCGGTATGCTTCTGGGACTAACTCGTAAGCCCGAAGGAGAGCAGCATTAACAGTGTCATAATCTGAACTCTGGTCAAGAGATAAAGCGGCGTACACTTTCTGAGCCTATCCCACAAGAACACTTTGGAGGAACAGTGACCAAATATCTCGCGGCCATTTTAGGGATGTGGCAATCCGCTCAAACAGAGTCAAATATACATCCACCTCGTTTTCATTGAAAGGCGGTACAAGCCGGCTGTTCCGACCAAAATCAAACTATTGAGGGTACAGGATGGCCTGACTGGATTCYAGTYTTTCCAGATCTATCGCTCTCTTATCCCTCTTTGTCTTCTTTGCCTRTCATCTTTAGTCCACAGAAGTGAAAAAGACGTTTGGCCTTCTTTATGATTTACGTAATATATAGTATATTGTCTAGCTCGGAAACTAGTTGCGCTGAAACTTGCCGTTCAATCTGACACGGAGTACACTATCAGCAGTTCAACGGCAAACGTTGAGCCCATTGGAGGAACTATGTGTGCAGGGATGGAACTATGTGTGACCATCCCTGCAGGATGATTGGCAGTGACCAATCATCCTGCAGGGATTTCAGAGGTCAGGGAAATGACACGCTAGGTCTCAGCATCCATCCTGCAGATGAAGACAGATCTTCTCCCCCTGAAGTATCCCTACTGTCATCTTTATTACAAAGGCTGCAGCAGGGGTGCTTGGGAAAAGTCACAAGGCAGAGCCATCTCAGCTTTCTGCTGAGGTCTGGGGTGTGTTGCCCTGCTGTGCGTCTGCGCGATGGGGGACCCGGTGTACTCTCACTGGCCTGATAGATGAGCTACATGAGCCTGAAAGCCATCTTTAAAACATATGGGTGTGACACTCCTAATCTACACAGTGCAACAGAAAGTGACGGGGAGAATGTGTTGTACAGTAGGTGGGCGGGCTGGATATTCTAGATGTGGTATCAGTATGGATATCCGACACTGCTACGGTGAATACAGCGGTTCATCGATTTGTTATAGCCAGAGTTGTGTTGCAGCGGGAGGTTGCTTGCTGTGGAGGGGGTTCGTTGTGAGGACTGTTTGAGGGCATAGGAGCGGAGTGTGTTCCTTTACGAAAGTCATTTTAATGGAGGGATAACGTCATTTACAAAAGGCGGCCATGTTCATTAAATGATCACTTTATTTACAAAAATCTCAAATGACAAATGAAAGCAAAAAGACAGTCATACAGTACAATTAGTTCCCTTGCTGCCAGACATACTCAAAAACCACAGATGACATTATATTTACAGTACACCGTTCTCAGTGCATATTCTAGATTCTCATAGGAGTATAACAACGATGACTTGAAGCACTATGGTGGTGGTCATCAACCCACTGGTACTGGAGAGCTACACAGAGTGGGTAATGTTGTGTTGGAACAAATGCCTGTAATGTAACCCTCCGGGACCTGAGCTTGTGACCACGGGTGAATCTCAAGTCTTTCCTTGTTTCCTTGTATCCTCATCTCCTCAGATTTGATCTTCAAATGCATTTTGAGGAGAAGACAAGGAATGAGGGACAAAGAAGCAAGGAGAGACTAAGTCTCGCTTCACAGGCTCTACTCCTGACATTGGGGGTACATGCAGACAGGAGAAGTGGACTCGGAATAGTTCGTATGTACTGGTCGGGTGAAAAATAGGATGCCAAAAGAGGGGCATAATTTAAAAACGACAGCATTCAGACAGCATGTTGTTGTTTTTCARTTTCGCCCTGAAACGACAGAAAAGAGGTTGCATGCAGTATTTTGTTGTTGTTGAACTTATATATTTGATAGAGTCCATGTTAAATTCCCATGTGATGCCTAGCAGACTGTACAGTGTGGGCTCATGTACATGTCATTTTGAATGTCATACAGATGTAATAAGTGGACATTCAAAATGACACACAATATATACAAAAGTATGTGGACACCCCTTCAAATTAGTGGAATCGGATCACGCCCTTTCCTGTTTCAGCAGGACAATGCCCCCGTGCAAAAAGCAAGGTCCATACAGAAATGGTTTGTRGCGATCGGTGTGGAAGATCTTGACTGGCCTGCACAAAACCCTGACCTCAACCCCATCGAATAACTTTGGGATGAATTGGAATGCCGACTGCGAGCCAGGCCTAATCGCCCAACATCAGTGCCCAACCTCACTAATGCTCTTGTGGCTGAATGGAAGCAAGTCCACGCAGCAATGTTCCAACATCTCGTAGAAAGCCTTCCCAGAAGAGTGGAGGCTGTCGTAGCAGCAAAAGGGGGACCAACTCCATATTAATGCCCATGATTTTAGAATGAGATGTTCGACGAACAAGTGTCCACATACATTTCGATATGTAGTGTATGTACACCGTTAGATGAAAAGACGTGCAAACTGTTATAAAGAGATCTCTCGTGGACAGAATTCATAACATGTAAATGGTAGCTGATGCAGTTACATGACATGTTTGTTCTGGGTTTCCACAATTACACCACGAATGACTCACCAAAGCCTGTTGTCTCTAACATGCTACTAGTGTACCCCGGTGCGGCGTGTCTAACATGCTATACTCGTGTACACACCCTCAGGGTGAGATCTGGGTTCTTCTATAGGTGTCGTTGGTAATGGAGAGGCGTGTGAGTCTGGCACCGTAGTGGTCCACTATGTAGTCAGACTTATCCGATGGACCCACTATCTAAAAGGAAGGAACAGAGGAAAGACATCAGGTTACACACGGTGAAAACCTGGGTCCAGCAGATAATACACTTCTGATTTGGTACTCAGCAATCGCAGCAGTGGGACCAGTGAACTTACACACACAGCTGAGTCCAGCTACAGCTGGGCTACTAGTTAACCCTCTGATAATGAGTTTGTGACTAGAGTGTGTTGTATCCAAGTAGATCAACATTGGCGAGGCATTCCAGCCRTTTAAGGGACTTTGGCCAGATAAAGGATTTCTGAAGTGTTAAATCAGACTGGCAGATTTAGAAATGGGCAGGCCGGTGGCATGACCGATTCAGTTCAGACAGCACCCACAACCAGACTGACAATTTCCATGTCAAGTGTCAACTCCCTCAATCCAAGACTCTCTGCTGTACAAACCAAACACACCTCAGAAGGCTCTACATGGAAATCCAAGACCTTCAATTGCTTGAATCCCTGTCTGATACCCATTTAAAAAACACACTGCTCCAACAATCCACGTCCCATCTATCTATCACCTGTGTCCGTCTCTGCTCTACCTAGTTTGCAAATTGGAAGTTATCAGACATAATTCATCTGGCGTGGACCTCTGTATTTCGAGAGAGAGAGAGAGAGGTCCCAAACCAACCACGTACAGCTTCCTCCTCTCCCCCAGTCATAATCAATGAATATAAATTATCACATGTCCCAGGTGTTTACTCATTACTTCTCAAAGATGCATTTGCCCGCTCTGACGTTGCTTTTAGTCGAGGTAGTTAGCCGTTAAAATATGGGGCTTTAGCGTGACGTCTAAATGGGCTGTCCGGGGACGCGGAACTCTTTATCAAAATTGTCACTCTTTAAAAAGGCGGAGAACGAGAGAACCTGGACGCAGCCTATACAGCTAATTGAGAATGTAAGTGTTTTGCTGTGCGCGACAGCCGAAGCCGCTTAAAAGCATTGCTCTCTTAGGGCCTTCAATAAGAAATTAGGAAAACAATAAACAGTGCGCCCGTCGCCTCGCTTAATCAAAGTGGCCGAACGCACGCCAACGCCCCTTTCTAAGGAAATAGCGGCTTTATAAAGGCCTGGGGAGGACGAGAAAAAGAGGTAGGTAACTAGCGAGACAAAGGGTATACTGTTTCTCTATCACGGTTTGTGTTTTTGTCTCAGATGTGATACAGGGAACTGTTATGGTAAAATTCTGGAAAGTCGCATTCATGACGCACAGTTCTAAAATGACACACCACTACTATTCTATACGGTAAAAACATATTTTTAAGTATAAGGACACGGGTTTCATTCAACACGTTTAACTATAATGAACAAACCAAACAAATAAGTGTGCTTTTCGTTCTAAAACATCCGGCCATGTTGACAATGAGTTAAAGCTAAAGGCTTGCTCTGTCCACGTGGACCGTGGTCTTATTCACAACCCTAAGTGTATACCGTAGCAAAAGTGTTTGCAACAGAAAGCGGAAAAAATTGTTACTTTCCCCCCCCCAAGTAGTCCTTCCCTGTTTTGGCCGACTTGCTTCCATTTGGTTCCTAGTGAACACGAACCATGTATGGCATCCTGCAAACACTGGTTCCTTAATGGAGACGGTGAAGGTAAAGAGGGGTGAGCTGAGGCCCTAACAGGATGACAAATGGACTGGCCTCTCTTTGTCAGGCTCGGGGGCCATAAATGGGGGGTTAGGGGGGACCGAGGAGGAGGGGAGGATGGGGCTAGAGAAGCCCCTTTGCGAAAACACACCACAGTCTCATTAACCCCCATTCATAGAGAGGTTAGTGCTGAGCAGAGGGCCACACAGACACAGGTGCTCTTCTGAATACAAACAGACACACACACACACACACAGCGTCTTCCTGACTGGCTTGGCTATGCTTCTGTTCAGTGTTACGTGGCCTGCTCTGATTAGTGTGTGTGTGTTGCGTGACCATTGCATCAAAGCCCAGGCTGTTCTGTAAAGACCAACTTTGCTCCACTCGTTTGATTACCATCACTGTTAGGGTTCAGACACACCAGCGCGCTGAACTATCGCCAGACAAACGCTACATCCCACATTCGGTGCGACTTGTGCGAGCATTTAGCGGAAGAGAGCGACTGTTTATTGACGGGGGTACGCTCAAATTGAGAAACTTCTTTTGAAATCGTAGAAATAGCTTTGTAAAACATACAATTATCATACTGATAACACCACAGTGGTTTCCTAAATTCTGTTTGCAGTGTGACCCAACAAGTCTTTTAATGTTTCTTGTGGCCAACCAATGTAGTCATCTGCTGTGACCCAAAAGGAATGAGCTTCTACCCACAATTAGGGATCACTGACCTAACACACCCTTGTCACCGCCGCATTGGATGCATAAACAATTACTTTCAATGTCACTGTGAGAAGACCATGGATTTTCACACACATAACCAACAGATAGAGGGATTACTTAGCAGCTCTGTGTTCCACAGCTGTTCCCTGAATGCCACTTACCTGCATTGAGATCAACATGAAATCCACCAAGCTCCCAATCCCACAGAAGCCCACAGTGCAGAACTTGAGCAGCCCTAGAGAGAGGGAAAGAGAGAAGCAGAGAGAGACAGAGAACGAAAGGGAGACACATAGTCAATGTGGGATGAAGCTTAAAGGGGCACACCATGTCTCTTTAAAGTAGGCATAAATAAAAATCCTGCCTGGCCCCTAATCATAATTTGCTACCTATTGTGTGAGCAACGCTTCGTTGTTTACATGAAAACTCTCCCATCCAGGCGACTGGGCAACGTTTCAGTTTATCCCCCGTGTTCCGTTCCAACTTTGCCCGTGTGTCGCTGAATGGGAAATTAACTTGCGAGGCGAAGGTGAACAATTTGGAACGCTTTCAGTGCTGGGTGAATATGTGTCTGAGTGGAGAGGGTGTATGTGTGAGCGTGTGTTTTTTTTTGCTGCCTGCTTTGCTTTCAGAGAGAAATGGTGCTAAGTCAACTTTGTTTCCAAAACAACGGAGGATTGTGAACAACAGGTCTTTATCGGTGAGAGGGGCAGTGAAGTGGAGTATGAGTGTGTGCAGGTTGTGCTTTAACTGTGCAGTGAGAGTGTGAATTGGCTGCATGAAAGCCCAGAGCAAGGGCGGTCATTCAACTAGACACATTCTCCTTTCAACATTCAAATATCACTAGCCTACAACATAGTCAAATCACCGCACTACCCATTTCTTAGGGGGGGGTGACATCCCTGGGCAAAGGCTACTGGTGCTCACTAGCCCCACATCTTCCACACGCACACAGCTAAATGATGAGAATCTTAAATTGCAGGCAAATTCTGGAAACGGCAACTCTTGTGATTAAAACACAATTACTCCAAATCATTATTAACAACATTGTACATTTCTCTATTGGGGGGGTTACGTAGGTAGCTTTGTTGATTTTTAAAATMATGGCCATCAGGTGTCTGCTCTACAAAACCACGGCCCATCTTGCCAGCTTAATARGCCACTGTTCCATGGTGATGCCCACGCCAACCGTGCCAACCCACGCGCTGCTAAGTGCAGCCTGTAAAGCTTGCTCATGCCTGTCCACAGTGTGGCTCTGCGATGCCTACGTACCCCATACTAGTAGGAAAAACAAAAAAGACCCTAAAATGTGGAGAATCTTGGATGTATTTTTACAGCAAATAAGCCTTGCAAATACTTGAATAGAATATATAATAGATACATAGCACACCAATACTCGTCCTGAACTTTACAGCAGGGCTCTCCAACCCTGTTCCTGGAGCGCTACCGTCCTGTAGGTTCACTTCAACCCTAATGTTACGTTCCCCAGTTTCTGTGTTGRAGTTTGTGTATTTGAGTGTGTGTGTTTCAGGAGATGGCTTCCTGAATTCTCCCCAAGCAGCTGATTGGTCAGCCCCATTGATGATTGGAGCTGACCCCGCCCCCTCGTCAAATTACAGCTGTATCCGATTAGACTCCTTCTGAAGCTATATAAAAGCCAGTGTTCTGTTCAGGAGAGAGATGACTGCTGAGAGAGGAGGCTGATGGCTGTGGGTTATTTACTGTGTTGGTTGTTCTCAGCGGGAGATGATTAGTATGTCCTGTGATTTCTTTGTTGCCAGTATATTTGTAGCCGGTCCTACTAAGGTATGTCTATGACAAAAGGACTGTGTTTTTGATTGTGAAATGGTGTTTTGTTTGTTCCCAGGGGGGATGGGGAAGGCACCTAGYGAGTGCTTAGTCAAGAGGCCCGCGGGCATACATATACCCGTAGTACATTCACTGTCTAGGCACACTAGGTAAGACCTGGGCGGACCACCCCCTGTATTTTGGTTAGCGCACCAGGTGGTGCTAAGTTAGGTAAGTAGTGGGTGGGTAGGCAGGTAAGGTAGGAGAGGGGGCTTTGATATTTACTTTCTTTTCTTTGGTTCCGTCCAGCACCTGTTCCCCAAAATTACTGTGACGGAATAAAATCCTTGTAAACTGTACAATTCTCTGCCTTTTGTCATCCTTACGCACACCTACAGTCCATACCTCTTTCACTTCAAGGAGAGTTGAGTTGTAGCAGGGTGTCGCGTTCCCTCTTCATATAGGCGTGCGTAACACCTAATAATTACCTGGTTGATAAGCTGAATTAGGTTAGTTACAACTGGGGTTGGAATGAAAACCTACAGGAGGGTAGCTCTGCTTTACAGCAATGATAAGTCAAAGGTCATACTGTAAACCAGGGGTATTCAAATCTTACCCTACGAGGTCCGGCGCCTGCTGTTTTCTGTTCTGATATTGAATTGCACCCACCTGATGTCCCAGGTCTAAATCAGTCCCTGATTAAAGGGGAACAATGAAAAAACGCAGGGGAACTGGCTTCAAAGTCCAGAGTTGAGTTAGAGGCCTACCTAAAGCTGGGTATCCCAGGTAGAAGCGATCAGCTCCTAACCACCCCAGGAAGAGGGACAAGGCCACTGCTATTTTGTAGGAGTAACCGCTCCTGCAAAGAAATCCCATTTTAGTTTGAAGCAGTTCACTAACGCTTTACATGTGTAGACATCACATATGATGGGGTATTATTTAGGCTAATCAATATCAAAAAATACTTTCAGGGTCATATTCACTAGGCATGAAACAGGAAGGTACTATCTGGTGTGTATTAACTTGGAACAAAATGAAAGCAAACAGAACAAGGAGGGACCTACCTGACTTTTCCCAATATAAATATTTTGCTACGGTGTGCACTAATGAATACACCCGACCATGTCCAATAAGAAATGTTTGTTTCGGTTTTCCGTTGCAAAACGTTTTGCTATGTTGTGCCCTTATAAGTATTCAACATTTCCACAGTGCCGAATGTCTGGTAAAAAAGATACATACACATTCCTGCAGGGGATGCTCTGGTTGAAGCCCACTTCCTCTCCGCTGAACCGAAACTCTGTCCCGTTGGACAAGCGGCAGCTGACATTCGGAGCAGGTAGGCATTCCACTAAAGAAAACAGATAGGCTAGGCTAAATCAAAACAAAAAAACACGTATGCACACAGGAAAAACATGTGTCGATTGATTGTGAGTTTGGGTACTTACACACAGACACAGATTCAGAGCTGTCATATATTGTATAGATTTTATATACAGTGCTTTCCACATTTTGTAACGTTACAGCCTTATTCTAAAATGTATTGAATTGTTTATTTCTCATCAATCTACACACAATAACCCAAAATGAAGCAAAAACAGGTTTAGACATTTTTGCTGATTTATAAAAAATAAAAAAATGATATCACATTTACATAAGTATTCAGACCCTTTATTCAGTACTTTTGTTTAAGCACCTTTGGCAGCGATTACAGCCTTGAGTCTTCTTGGGTATTACGCTAAGCTAGGCACACCAGTATTTTGGGAGTTTCTCCCATTCTTATCTGCAGATCCTCTCAGGCTTTGTCAGGTTGGATGGGGGAGCATCACTACACAGCTATTTTCAGGTCTATCCAGAGATGTTTGATCGGGTTCAAATCCGGGCTCTGGCTGGGCCACTCAAGGACATTCAGAGACTTGTCCGAAAGCCACTCCTGCATTGTCTTGGCTGTATGCTTAGGGTCGTTGTCCTGTTGGAAGGTGAAACTTCGCCCCAGTCTGAGGTCCTGAGCTCTCTGGAGCAGGTTTTCATCATGAATCTCTCTGTACTTTGCTCGGTTCATCTTTCCCTCGATCCTGACTAGTCTCTCAGTCCTTGCCGCTGAAAAACATCCCCACAGCATGATGCTGCCACCATGCTTCACCGTAGGGATGGTGCCAGGTTTCCTCCAGCTGTGACACTTGGCATTCAGGCCAAAGAGTTCAATCTTGGTTTCATCAGACCAGAGAATCTTGTTTCTCATGGTCTAAGAGTCCTTTAGCCGCCTTATGGAAAACTCCAAGCTGGCTGTCATGTGCCTTTTACTGAGGAGTGGCTTCCGTCTTCCCACTCTACCATTAAGGCCTGATTGGTGGAGTGCTGCAGAGCTGGTTGTCCTTCTGGAAGGCTCTCCCATCTCCACAGAGGAACTATGGAGCTCTGTCAGTGACCATCGGGTTCTTGGTCACCTCCCTGACCAAGGCCCTTCTCCCCGATTTCTCAGTTTGGCCAAGCGGCCAGCTCTAGGAAGAGTCTTGGTGGTTCCAACCTTCTTCCATTGAAGAATGATGGCGGGTACTGTGTTCTTGGGGACCTTCAATGCTGCAGAAATGTTTTTGTGCCCTTCCCCAGATCTGTGCCTCGACACAATCCTGTCTTGGAGCTCTACGGACAATTCCTTCGACCTCATAGCTTGGTTTTTACTCTGACATGCACTGTCACCTGTGGTGTGTCTTTCCAAATCATGTCCAATCAATTAAATGTACCACAAGTGGACTCCAGTCAAGTTGTAGATACATCTCAAGGATGATCAATGGAAACAAGGTGCACCTGAGCTCAATTTCGAGTCTCATAGCAAAGGGTGTGAATAGTTATGAAAATAAGGTATTTCTGTTTGTATGTTGCTTTAATTTTTTTTAAATTAGCAATAATTTCAAAAAACCTGTATTCACTTTGTCATTATGGGGTACTATGTGTAGATTGATGAGSGAAAAATGAATTTAAGCAATTTTAGAATAAGGCTGTAACGTAACAAAATGTGGAAAAAGTCAATGGGTCTGAATACTTTCTGAATGCACTGTATAGCCTATGTATTTCAGTAAGCATTTTGAAAATGAAGGACATATTAAAAATTATGTGTCCTACCTAATCAGCAACCATAACAATTCAGTTTTAAAAACAATATTTAAACTCTGACTTTATAGGGAGGACCTTGGGTCACCCAAAGACAATTCATGTTACCCACAAAATACCACATACATTGAAATGCATAACCACTCACCCCAAGCTATCATGTCCTTGCAGTTCGCAGGTTCTTGAGTGGCATCATCTATCCGGGGTTCTTTGCAAAGATACTTGAACAGCATTAAGGCAATGACCAAATAGGAACGATCACTCACAGCATATTAAATAATACAACATATCAAACAAGTTGTGCTTGTGTCATGATGTTGATATGCTGCACCCATTCAGTCAGTCATTATCATCAGCATTCTGAGGAACACTACATTACACAACAATAATGTATAGAGGTAACTAGTTATCTAGCTAGCTTTTAGAGCAAGATGTACTCTTAAGGAGCCTACTGTTACTCCTTAAGGTCCAAGGACCATATGTTATTTTCAGAGAGACTGGCTCTGGCAGCCATAACAGCCAAATACTCCATCTAAACGTGAATCGATTCTCAATTGCGATATGGTTCTAGAAACATAAAGCCCTTTACTTTCATATCACATTAAAATAAATCAACAAATGCAAAATGTACACTGTTTTAACCGGCTCTATCACAGTTGCAGCCAACAGTATTTTTCAGTGAAAAAACATTTCTGGCGGCCTTCTTCCGTTACACACTAGATCATTGCTGCGGGATATAGATACATTGAAATAATTTTGCCAAATTAGGCAAAAAAAATAAATAATGTCCACTAAATATTACTCATGTCTATACAGACATAAATAAAATAATTCAAAAAGGGCTACCACACTAAAGAGCATAATTTATCTACAGAGATCAATGGCGCCTAAAAACTAGCTATGGATTAAGTTTTATCACAAGCACTTAAAGTCGGGAAGGCTGTAATTTGGGCAGTGTGCTTACAAACTGGTGTAAACCTTCACAAGTTTTGAACAGGCTATATTTCAGAAATTACCAAGAGAGACTAGCYTCTACCATACCCAACAATTGACAGCAATAGGCTTCTGATATTTATTTTACAAAAGCCTACTTACAGGCCTAACCTATTTTAAACTAAATACGGAGCACACAATTAAAGACTGAWCAAACTTAATTTAGCCAAKGAAAATGTCTCAACAGAATGAAACAAAACACGTTTTATATATTTAAAGAACTGGTTTAGATAAGTAAATAGGCCTACATTAATAACAATGACATGCAATAACAACAATGATAAAACAAATGATTATGAATATGAACAAATTAATAAAGTTCCAAAATTGTATCCTACCTGAATAGCAAGTTGCACAGTAGCCTGCATTTGGCAATTTGTGTGGTATAAAAATAAATTCTGCTCATGTCTTCTATCATGTAAATGACGTAGAACTGCATGACATTTGTTTTTATGTAATGCCAATGTTTTTCCAGATCATGCAAAATAATAATAATGGAAATCCTAAATAAGTATCTGCTCAACTGTATGCCACTACGTCAATGTGATTATAGATGCATGCAATGCTTTATTACATATGTTTTTRTCTCTCTCGCTGTAACGTGGAGATATGGCCTTGTGGGAACAGAACAGTACACTAACCCTGTTAAAGATGTGTATCAATTTAAACTTTTTTATTTTCCCCTGGTATTAAAGATCCGCGTATGCTTCCAAAACCGTACCGCAAGCGATGCATGTTAATGTTCAGATCCGAGACCGTTTCACAATTTGATTAGRTAGCTATATTGTTTCCCAAAAGTACACACTATGCAGGCTTATGTAGTCAGCTATCCAAGCAAAATCATGTTAACAGATAGAGCTAGACAGATAACGTTAGCTAGCGAACTTGAATAAAAACCCTGTCATCATTGTCGTGATTTGCTAAAAATTCAATGTAAAAAGATATTGTCCCAAGCGTAGACTTTTACAGCTATCGACATCATTTCCGAGAACAAGTTGAAAATGGCAATACGTGCAGTAAAAGAAGATGCTCAACGATAGAGTCCGTAAACAAAACAGCCGACTCCTGTGAGACGCCATGTTGAATGTTGACAACACGCCCACACTTCGTCACGTGACATCAGAAGTTTTTAAAGCCACACATCTGAGTACTGTATCGTCCAAGACCCAACTCCTGTGATTTCGTACCAGTAAGACTTGTTTTCATCTTTAAAAGTAGTTGAACTGATAACTTTGAACTTAAGCATTCTTACCATTCAAGTGAAAAACTAATTTAGTGTTGTAATATGCAAAAAACAACATGCTAATGCTATGCTAGCAAATAAGTTTATGAATCGCAACAGCTTACGTTATTAGCTAGCTAACAACAAGTATAGTACTACTGACAGTAGCTAGCTGACTCACTGAAGTTGGCTAGCTATCTAACGTTAGCTGAATATTTCGAGAAGCTCTGGTAGCATTTATCGTTACAAGTTGTTTAATGGGGTTATATTATCGCCCGACAAAAGGCAAAGCTGTGTTGTTTTAAGAACCTAACTAGTTAACCGTACTTACTCAAACAAACGTTTTTTTTTTACTTCATGCTTTGAATTAGTTATTCAACTAACGCTACAGCTACGCACGACCAATAGAAACAGATGATGATTCTGTGCACCTGTTGCATGTAAAGCAAAACAGGCGTTACTCCTTTAGCTAGCTAACGCTACGTCTCTAAAGTTATTAGGCCTTTACAGTATAACGTTAAACCTTTCTGATTTTGTGGATCCTTTTTGCCAYTACTGTACTTTATTTATCTTTCGCTTGACTTTGCTGATTTAAAAATAAATAAATWACTTCCTGCTTCAGGTAAGGTGCGGATTCGGTGATAAACTTCCGCCGTACAGGTAGGGTGTGAAAGAAAATATATCGCTAACTGTTACAAGATAACTTTAAGCTTATGTTGCTTRATCGTCTTTTGATTTTAGCTAATATAGTAGCCTAACTTCCTCGAGGTTTGTCAACATAATATATTGCCACAAAAGCTAGCCTGTGTCTGTCGAAACTTGTTCACTGGCAATGTAAATAACCCATGGTGTTGCTAACAAAAGGACGATTGTGTATTTGACAAAGGCACATTGACCCACTTTTAGTTGCCACCAAACTAGAGTTTGAATTGAACATAGAAGACTTACAGTACTTTTGTATAGTGTTCAAGACATGTTGTTTAGGCCTAGACTATTTGATTGACCGAGCTCAAAATCAGTTCCACTTTGCCCCTACTACATAATCAGTTGTATTGTTCTTGATGGGCCTTTTATTTGATGTATTGGCAACTGCCTAAAGGTGATTCATTGTTCTATGTTGTGTGTTTCATGTTTGCACCTCTCCTCTTAATTCCTTACAGGTTGCATCACAAAATATACCCAGACAGAGGGAGGACAATGTATGAAAATGTTCCAACAGGTACATTTATCTGCTCTCATTATTGAACTGTTTAATGAACAGTATGGGATATACATGTGCAAAAACGATGCTTTTCACAATTATCAAAAATGTTGTGTATGTGTACATGCATGTTTCCATGGGCCTGTGTGTGTGCCTCAGTCTCCACAGTGGAGCGCCAGCAGGTGCTGCAGGCCTTGGAGCGGCTCCAGGCTAAGATGGCCCAGAGGGAGGAGTGGACCCACAGTGAGAGGCTGGGGGTGCTGAGGGACGCCCTACAGAGCCCACTGCTAGGACACATCCTCACGCTGCAGCACTCCATCAAACAACTCAAAGACCAGGTAATAATCAGAGAATGACGTGCAATCTGTCTTTGAGGACCCATGGCTTCGGAATGGAGCATAATGATGATGGAGTGAGATATGGACTTTTTAATTTGTTATGTGGCCCATTTATGATTAAGGCTTTGTCGGATTATTTGAGTTTGTAACCCAACTTATAATAGCCGACATTTATCCCAAGTTAATATATCCCAAGAGAAAGTTGATTGTTAATGCCTTGTAACATTTCTGATTTGTATAAAAATGTTGAAACCCCTCAATGTCAGTGTTTGTTCAGTCTACAGAACACAGCATTCTGAACCTTTTTCTTTAGCTGAAAAGGAGGCGTCAAAAAAAGCAGCCTGGCACTTTCATTCATTTGTATTCTGATCACGTTTTTATTGATGTAAAAAAAAACGCCTTACTAACAATAAACAATCCACATGCCAAATTAAGATAATGGCAATAACCGATGCCTGCCTTCATATTCTAAGTGCTGCGAAGGTCAGCCGAGTGTCTATGAATGCGTCAGGTGAAAACCTATAGCGGGATAGAGAGGCGGAGGTGGTGGCACTGGTGGGTCGGCTCTTTTGTGGATCTATCAAGCTTTAATATCTACTGTCTGGGTTTGAGTAACTGCCTTGTCGGAGATGTATTGATGAATTGGCGGGGGAAAGCTGCTCCGTCAGCCTGGGCTAAATAAACAGGAGACTGATAACTTTCCACAATGTGAGTCTAAAGGTCATTAATACATTACCTGTTTGGGACCGGCCAGAGCTGCTACTGCTGCAGAGGAATCTATTGATTTTGTTACCCCCCCTTTTCTCCCCCCTTTATTTTTCTTCTTTTAGTTTGCAGACGTTGTCTCCACATGTAAAGGCACCATTGTTTCTCTTGCTCTTGTATCTACTGCAACGCTAATCTGCGGCCCTTTTTCCTATCGTGGGAAAATTGGATGTGAAAGAATGCAGCTTACGGTTGGATTTTGGTTGAAGAAAGCAGCCTAGAATGGCAGCATATCCTTTTTTTGTGTGGCTTTATCCAATTAGATATCTCTCAACTTGTATTTTTAGTCACATAATCACATTACCCCCCTAGTGTCGATTGACTCACCTGTATGTCAGTCTAAGTAACATTATAAAAAAAGCAAAATCCACATCAAAATCCACCAGTTTAAGCAAGAGAGATGTTTTTTTTGCATTGCCTGCGTCTCAATCCACCGCATCTGCCGATGTAGCGCTCCCACATCTGCTGTGAAAGGTGGCAGAGCTAGACCGGTGTTTGTCAGACCGTGAGACATCCCGAAAATCCGTCTTCTCACAAAAAAGTCAGTAGCGTCCAAACAGTTTAGCCCACTTTGGAAAGGGGTGACWCCCACCCCAAACATATTTGGCTGTCCTTTTTGCCAATTATGAATGTGTTATTCAATGCTTTTCTATGGGCTATAGAGTAGTAAAGGCCAAAATCAATATTTTATCAATACATGTTTTTATATATACCTAAAGGGGTTCTAAAATTCAAATTCAAATAGCTAATTGATCTGTAGTATGACCATCTTTAAACAATTCCATGTGTCAGCTAAGCACCCCCTCACCCAACGTCTTAGACTCTAAAGAATTAACAACAATTATTTTACTATATATTTTTTGTAAACAAAGTGGCGCTACCATAGCTTCCTCCTCATTATCCGCCACAGTGAAAAAACCCACCAAACCTCTCTTCTCCTCTCCCCCCCAGCTGAACTGCATGCCTCCCGACACCTGCAGTGAGTTCAGCTTCTCCAGGAAGGGCCAGCTGATCGTCAGTGCCAGCCGCCCGGCCAGCAGCCTGTGCACATCCGGCCCCGGCTCGGTGCTGTCCAACGGCTCAGCCCTCTCCTCAGTGGGTCTCCGCTCCCCCGACCAGCTCCAGAGATGGCTCGGCGCTGCCGCCAAGGTTCTGCACCTGTTCTGCCCACGCACACGCCCACCTGATGCTGTTGTCACAGCTAGCTATGATACTACCACGGTTATGGCCATGTGTACTAGGTCTGGTGGTGGATAGATGGTGGTTTTAGACTGTGTCACCTGTGTATTGGTGTGCAGTATTCAGTGGAGAATTAAGATACTGTGGTTTTAAACAGTTTTACCTGGGTATTTAATTTATTGTTTTCAGTGGAGTTATAGCTTTAAACATTTACCTTTTGTATTTTATGTACTGACTTGAGTTTTAAAGGGATACTTGGGGATTTTGGCAATGAGGCCCTTTATCTACTTCCCCAGAGTTAGATGAACTTGTGGATATGGTTTTTGTGTCTCTGTGTCCAGTATGAAGAAAGTAAGAGGTAGTTTTATGACTCTGGGGAAGTAGATAAAGGGCCTCATTGCCAAAATCCCCAAGTATCCCTTTAAATTGATGTATTTGAGACGTCTTCTGTACATTTAGAATATTTATGACCTGACCTATGTAGTAATTGTGTCTTGTGTTGTAGGGGAGGCCAACTGAGCACATCAGCCTGCCCAAGCCCCTGTCTGGAAGCCTGGGCTTCAGTGTGGTAGGCCTGAGGCCCGAGGGGACTGGGGGCCACGGGGTCTTCATCAGACAGGTCCAGCCTGGGAGCATCGCACACAGGTACGCCCTCCTTCTCTTTTACTACCCCTAGTGTTCATTTGGTTCTGGTTAGAGTTTCAACATTCTGGTAATTTCCCTAAAATTCCTGGAATCAGGATGGAATAAGCAGGAAATGTGGAATTTTCCAACCAGGATTTCTGGAAAACCTGAGATTTTTCGGAGAGTTATTGGAATCTTGCAACTCTAGTTCAGACCAACTCTACGACAACATTCTGCAATATTACCAGATAATCTAGTCAAGGACACCTTAATATACGCATATTAGAAGGTTGCCAACTCTTATTAGGCCCCCTTCCAAGGATAACATTACACAGTCATAAACAATGCATAATATGCTTGTATCAGCTTATGTCAACAACAAAGGGTATGTAGAGACATTTCTAGTTAATTTAACACTGCTTGTAAAGGGCACTGCCAAAAATGGGAAACACAGACTACGGACAGGTCACTGTGCTGTTATAGAGAGACCTTATGAGCAAAGAACCCCTTTAAAACATGTCTTAATCTCTATGGGACTTCCTTGCTAAATAAACATGACATAAAAACATACAAGATACACATTCCTTGTTTCTTCTGCTTGCTCTTTGATGAGGTCTAGATGACCATTTCTGATGTAAAAAGGGCTTTACAAATGATATATTCCTTATTTGTATTGTGTATGTGTGTGTGCCGGTAGGGATGGGCGCATGCTGGAGAACGACCAGATCCTGGTGATCAACGGGACCCCCCTGGACCAGAGTGTCACCCAGCAGCAGGCCATCACTCTGCTGCAGCAGCCTGGGGACAGAGTGGAGCTGGTGGTGGCCCGGAACCCATCAACTGCCACACAGCACACGCCACTGCTCCCGCCCGGACCCATCATTCAGAATGTAAGTTCAAAGCATGTATTTATGTATCTCAGTAAGAAAATGTCTTCATATTTTGATATATGTTCTACAGACCACTGTCATGTCATGGTGCTACATTGGATTTTGGTCCTTTCGAATACATACATTAAAGGCAATGTGCTTTCACTGTTTTGAGCGCTGCATGACTGTGTTTGAGGTTGATTCAGATAACCCGTCGGAAGATATTCATGGGTCGCACGTTTCGTCACAATATTGTTTTGAACGTTCTCTTGAGGACTGATGGCCAACTGAAGATTCTACTCAATGCCTTCTCAATGGCCTCTGATGAAGATTTAGCCTAAAGTGCATTATAGAAGCTTGGAAACAAGGTGACATTTCAGGAGGAGGCAAATAATTATGACATTTTTTGTCATCTTTATGACGTCGCCAGATTGACCTTAGATGCAGTGTAACTTCAGCTAGCTAAGATTGAGGGGACAGCACCACATTTTTACTAGGTAATGTTAGCATTGCTATCTAAACTGAAAAAATATATAAATGCAACATGTCAAGTGTTGGTCACATGTTTCATGAGCTGAAATAAAAGATCCAAGACATTTTCTATAGTTACAAAAATCTTATTTCTCTTAAATTTTGTGCACAATTCTTTTTACATCCCTGTTATTGAGCATTTCTCCTTTGCCAAGGTAATTCACCCACCTGACAGGTGTGGCGTATCAAGAAGCTGATTAAACAGCAGGATCATTATACAGGTGCACCTTGTGCTGGGGACAATAATAGGCCACTAACATTTTCAGTTATGTCACACAACACAATGCCACAGATGTCTCAAGTATTGAGGGAGCGTGCAATTGGCATGATGACTGCAGGAATTTCCACCAGAGTTGTTGCCAGAGAATTGAATGTTCATTTCTCTACTATAAGCCACCTCCAATGTCGTTTTAGAGAATTCGTCCAACTGGTCTCACAAGCACAGACCACGTGTATGGCATTGTGRGGGCGAGCGGTTTGCTGATGTCAACGTTGTGAACAGAGTGCCCCATGGTGGCGGTGGGGTTATGGTATGGGCAGGCATAAGCTACGGACAACGCACACAATTGCATTTTATCGATGGCAATTTCAATGCACAAAAAAAACAGTGACCTCCCGAGGCTCAGTAAAATCTATGAAATTGTTGCATGTTACGGTAATATTTTTGTTCAGTATATTTTTGACTAGCTTTGCTAGCTAATAGCACCAATGCCATCAAGTAAATTTGACGATGTCATAATGATGGCAAAGTTGTTTCCTACTTATTATTTGCCAAATTTAACAACTGCATCGTATTTCCACGCTACTGTAGTGTAATTTAGACGATAGTCATTAAGCCATGTTCAGAATGACTGGGCATCAGTCGGGCACCAATATGGCTGTGGCGTCTGTAGGAGCGTTCATAACAATATCAACAACGCGATGGAGGTGCAATCCATGATTAGGAGGCAACTGTTTCTCGTTTTAAAAGTGGTACTGTTATTGATTTAATGTGGTTAAAAATGTTGAAGTGCTTGCCCTCGTGGCCTTCTTATGCTTTTTAACACTGTCATAAAGGCCAAGGCTTTTTCCTGTTATTCTGTAGCCTGTCACAAAAACAGGCACTTGACCATCACTGGAGAGTAAATGGCATCAATCTGGTTTGGAGGTCAGGTTTTAGGTGATGCTACTTGACTCTGTAGGAGTCCAAATTCTGATTTGAAATTCATATTTATGCAGTATTTTACTACCCGTGGGCTGTTGACATTGAGTCTATGATGTTGATGTCCTTATAGCCTGAAGGAAATCAAGTTAGTGCTTCACTTGCAGGATTGCCTCCTGACAATATGTATTTAAGTCACTGTGCGCTAGCTGAATCAATGTAGACCTGGAAGTCAAGGAGAGGAAAGAAGAGTTCGGAGACCTAATGCATAGAAAAAGTTCATCATTGATTTGTTGTTGGGTAAAACAGTCAAAATACAAGTCTTTAAATGGTCATCTAAGACTATAAGAAGCTCTGTTTTTAGTTGATACATTTTTCACGAATTCAAACTGTTCAATGAAATTTTAGCTTTCCTCTGGTTATTCAGTGTCAGGTAACCTACACTGAACACAAATATAAACACAACATGTAATGAGTTGGTCCCATATTTCATGAGCTGAAACAAAAAGTTTATTTCGTAAAAATGTTGTGCACATCCGTGTTAGGGAGCATTTCACCTTTGCCAAGATAATCCATTCACCTGACAGGTGTGGCATGTCAAGAAGCTGATTAAACAGCATGATCATTACACAGGTGCAGCTCACTAAAACGTGTGGTTTTGTCACACTACACAGTGCTACAGATGTCTCAGTTTTGAGGGAGCATGCAATTGGCATGCTGACCGCAGGAATGTCCACCAGAGTTGTTGCCAGAGAATTGAATGTTCATTTCTCTATCGTAAGCCTGCGTCGTTTTAGAGAATTTGGCAGTACGTTCAACCGGCCTCACAACCGCAGACCACGTGTAAGAATTTCTGCACAAACTGTTAGAAACCGTCTCGGGAAGATCATCGGTGTGCTTGTCGTCCTCACCAGGGTCTTGACCTGACTGCATTTCGGCGTCGTAACCGACTTCAGTGGGCAAATGCTCACCATCGATGGCCACTGGCATGCTGGAGATGTGTGCTCTTTACAGATGAATCCTAGTTTCAAGTGTACTGGGCAGATGGCAGACAGCATGTATGGTTTGCTGATGTTAACATTGTTAACAGAGTGCGCCATGGTGGAGGTGGGGTTATAGTATTGGCAGGCATACGCTACGGACAACAAACACAGGATTTTATCGATGGGAATTTGATTGCACAGAGATACTGTGATGAGATGCTAAGGCCCGTTGTTTTGCCATTCATCTGCCGCCATCGACTCTTGTTTCAGCATGCACAGCCCCATGTCGCAAGGATCTGTACAGAATTRCTGGAAGCTTAAAATGTCACAGCTCTTCCATGGCCTGCATACTCACCAGACATGTCAACCATTGAGCATGTTTGGGATGTTCTGGATCGCCGTGTATGACAGCGTGTTCCAGTTCCCACCAATATCCAGCAACTTCTCACAGCCATTGAAGTGGGACGTCAGGCCATAATCAACAGCCTCATCAACTACAGTACCAGTCAAAAGTTTGGACACACCTACTCATTCAAGGGTTTTTCTTTATTTTTACTATTTTCTACGTTGTAGAATAATAGTGAAGAAATCAAAACTATGAAATGACACATGGAATCATGTAGTAACCAAACAAGTGTTAAACAAATCAACATATTTTATATTTCAGATTCTTCAAAGTAGCCACCCTTTGCCTTGATGACTGCTTTACACACTCTTAGCATTCTCTCAACCAGCTTCACCTGGGATGCTTTTCCAACAGTCTTGAAGGAGTTCCCACATATGCAGAGTACTTGTTGGCTGCTTTTCCTTCACTCTGCAGTCTAACTCATCCCAAACCATCTCAATTGGGTTGAGGTTGGATTATTATGGAGGCCAGGTCATCTGATGCAGCACTCCATCACTCTCCTTGGTCAAATAGCCCTTACATAGCCTGGAAGTATGTTGGGTCATTGTCCTGTTGAAAAACAAATTATTGTCCCACTAAGCGCAAACCAGATGGGATGACGTATCGCAGCAGAATGCTGTGGTAGCCATGCTGGTTATGTGTGCCTTGAATTCTAAATAAATCACTGACAGTGTCACCAGCTAAGCACCGTCACACCTCCTCCATACTTCACGTGGGAATCACACATGTGCAGATCATCTGTTCACCTACTCTGCGTTTCACAAAGACATGGCGGTTGGAACCAAAAATCATCAGACCAAAGAACAGATTTCSACTGGTCTAATGTCCATTGCTCGTGTTTCTTGGCCCAAGCAAATCTCTTCTTCTTATTGGTGTCCTTTAGTAGTGGTTTCATTGCAGCAATTCGACCATGAAGCCTTGATTCACGCAGTCTCCAATGAACAGTTGATGTTGAGATGTGTCTGTTACTTGAACTCTGAAGCATTTATTTGGGCTGCAATTTCCGAGGCTGTTAACTCGAATGCACTTATCCTCTGCAGCAGAGGAAACTCTGGGCCTTCCTTTCCTGTGGCAGTCCTCATGAGAGTCAGTTTCATCATATCGCTTGATGGTTTTTGCGACTGCAATTGAAGAACCTATTGAAGTTCTTGAAATTTTACGGATGTCAACCCTTGTCTTTCTTTGCTTATTTGAGCTGTTTTTGCAATAATATGGACTTGGTCTTTTACCAAATAGGGCTATCTTCTGTACACCACCCCTACATTGTCACCAGACAACTGATTGGCTCAAATGCATTAAGAAGGAAAGACATTTCACAAATTAGCATTTAACAAGGCACACCTGTTAAATGAAATGCATTTCAGATGACTACCTCATGAAGCTGGTTGAGAGAATGCCAAGACTGTGTAAAAAAGCTGTACTCAAGGCAAAGGGTGACTACTTTGAAGAGTCGAAAATATATTTTGATATAACACTTTTTTTGGTTAATACATGATTCCATATGTGTTATTTCATAGTTTTGATGTCCTCACTATTATTCTTCAATGTAGAAAATAGTAAAAATAAGGAAAAGCCCTTGAAAGAGTAGGTGTATCCAAACTTTTGACTGGTACTGTGTATGCAAAGGAGACGTCGCCCTGCATGAGGCAAATGGTCCAGATACTGACTGGTTTTCTGATCCATGTACCTACTTATTTTTCTGTATCTGTGACCAACAGATTCATATCTGTATTCCCAGTCATGTGAAATCCATAGATTAGGTCTAAAAATAAAAAAGACCTTATATGAACTGTAACTCTTTGAAATGATTGCATGTTGCGTTTATATTTTTGTTCAATGTATAAGCAGGCAAAGATTGGTAGTTATTAATAAAGAATTATTGCCATTAAACTCTATTGGCGCAAATAGGTTGAATTTTTTATCTGAACTGACATGTGAAGGGAGGTGTAGAATGAGCAACTTGCAGCGGGTGAAAATGAGACCGGCTATATCAACACTGGGGTGACGGATACGATTAACCTGAAGCCCCGACAACAAACATATGGCATATATTTGTTATAAACAGAAACAGTCCTAACCGCTGCACATTTAATTAAAGGCCCAGTGCAGTCAAAAACATGATTACCCTGTGTTTTATATGCACTGAGTGTACAAAACATTAAGAACATTTTCCTAATATTGAGTTGCACGGCACCCCCCTTTTCACCTCAGAACAGCCTCATTTTGTTGTGGCATGGACTCTACAAGGTGTTGAAAGCATTCCTACAATGCTTCCCACAGTTGTCTAGTTGGCTGGATGTCCTTTGGGTGGTGGACCATTCGAGATACACACAGGAAACTGTTAATCGTGAAAGACCCAGCAGTGTTGCAGTTTTTGACAAGCTGGTGCACCTACTAACATACCTTGTTCAAAGGCACTTCAATCTTTTGTCTTCACTATTCACCCTCTGAATGGCACACGCACACAATCCATGTCTCAAAATTATTGCATGAGAAATTGCTCTTAAGCTGTTTCAGTTTTAAATTAACAATCACAGTAATGTACTTAATTGTTACCCAGAATTTTTTTGATATTGAGATAAAAACAGCTGCATTGGACCTTTAAATAACCACAAAGAAAAGCCCTCAGAAAGAAAAAGAAAAAAAGTTTAATGCAAATGAGACGACAGACAAGTTAGGCCTAGTTCCAGCCATTGAGGTCATTATCGTGTGCTTTTTCACTATTCCTGTTTTTAATCCAGTTTGGATTGAGGCCATATCCTGCGTACGTATCAAGCCSGGGCCTTGCTTTACCTTGTGTTTTATTCATGTTTCTCTTGAGGTCGTGTTTAATGGAGCGCTGGCAAAAAAGAAGAAAATCTGGAGTTGATTTTTATTGCAGTTTTCCCTGGCCTATCTATCACCCTGAGCCAAGATTCCGCCTCTACAAAAACCCAGACACCGCTCCCTGATTCTCTTGAATTGTCAGCTTGGCATTAGGGCTGTGACGATACCAGTATCGCAATATTTTTTCCCCGTGGCAAAAATAAAACACGAAGCGGATCCAACTGTTGGGTCCTTTTAAAGTCCTGCTGTATGTAAAATATTGTGTGCTATAACTTGGAAAAAAGATACATGTGACTGGATGAAAACATAATGTTTGTTTCTGACATTAGGGCTGCCTTCCAATAAGTAAAATCCGTTTTGTTTCTTTGCTATGATCCTAACGAGTATCGCGATACGAGTATCGGCCCTGCCCTACTTGGCACCACTCTCTCTATTCGTTCTCTCCGTTGGGTTATGTCGTGAAAAAGTGACATAAAATCTCTTTACTTTTTGAGGTACGCCAAAAGCAACTTCCGCAAAACGGTTTTCCTGTCAATCAGAGGTCACGATGTCATTCGGCCCCTCGTCCCCGATACCCATCAACTGAATCTTCCCCTTAAACAAATGTTCCTCAGCTCCCAAGCTCCTCTTTTAAACAAGGCCCCCCCCCCCCCCCTGCCTTCTGTCCATCCAGACTAGCTCTCTTATCGTGAGAAGCTGAGAAAATATTGACCTAGGTTGGCTTCAGGGYTTGGTTTACTTCGTTCTGTACCTTAAATTGCAAATTGTACAGATGCTGTTGTTGCTCAGGTGCGTTCCCCTCTCTCGTCCATCCACCTCATACCTGACATTCGCACTAAACATGGCTTCTGGAGCTTCTGGAGCACGTTGGCATAATCTTAAACCCTATGTTTTTTTGAACATTTAAAAAAAATGTCTGACATGATACACTTCTATACTGTAATGAGATGCCGTATCCACAAAGTCTGAGTGTTGATATAGGATACATTTTGAATCATAATGAATAAGATTACATGGACAGGGGGGGACCTGATGCCAGATCAGCATTCCTACTCCTAATACGGACCTTGCTTCCAGGAGAGATGATCTGGGAGGCATGTTGTTCCAGGCTCCCAGTAAAACAGTTTTTCTTCTCTGAAACTGAGTGCCTGGGTTGCACGTTCCCATTATGGCTTTCTCATTAAAACTGTCATTAACCCAGACCTGTGTTTGTTTGGGTTTCATTAGACAACTCTTTTGTCTGATAATTATTTAACCTTTCATGGGGCTGAACTGTCAATATGGAAGGAAATGCACTTTGGCCCACTGTTTTCCCTGAATTGTTTTTCAGTCCCTGCTCACAGCATTTGTGGGATTGAGAATATCAAGGGTATGTTAGGTCTTTAGTTACATTAATGAAGTTGTTCAAATACTGTTTAATTATCTCATGATGAATAGTTATTGTTCCAACAGTCAGAGTTGCTAGGCCTATATTAATTATGATAATTTGGGCTCTGTTTAGTTGCCATGACAGAACGGTAGCATGTAAACATACATTTTATGTGATAAAATCAATTAGCCTAAGCCACTGAATGGCGCTGAAGGAGATGGCTGCCGTTTTACGATCCCGTAACCAATTGTGTACGTTTTTGMTAGTTATTTGTAAATAATTTTGTACATAATTTCCCTGCCCCTACGTCTTATGACCAAAAGAGCTTCTAGATATCAGGACCGCAATAACTCACCCTGTACTGGAGGAATACTTTTTCTTCAACGAGTCGGACGCAAAGGATTTACTTCAGACGCCCGTCAAGGCCCTCATCCCCGTCATTTGCAAGAGAAAGAGACGGAGGTATCGGTTCTATTAGCCAATGTACAATCAATCGATAATAAAATAGACTAACTACGGTCACATATATCCTGCCACCGGGACATTAAAAGCTGTAATATCTTATGTTTCACCGAGTTGTGGCTGAGCGACAACATGAATAACATACAGCTGGCGGTTTTTACGCTTTTTCGGCAGGATAGAACAGCGCCCTRTGGTAAGACAAGGGGTGGCGGTCCATGTATATTTGTAAACAACAGTTGGTGCACGATGTCTAAGGAAGTCTTGATGTTTTGCTCGCCTGAGGTAGAGTATATCATATCAAGCTGTAGACCACACTATTTACCAAGAGTTTATATCTGTATTTTTCATAGCTGTCTATATACCACCGCATACTGATGCTGGCACTAAAACCGAGCTGTATGTTCGGCCATAAGCAAACAGAAAACGGAGCCACTAGTGGCCGGGGACTTTAATGCAGGGAAACTCAAATCCGTTTTTACCTCATTTCAAACAGCATGTTAAATGTGCAACCTGGGGGGTGGAAAAACTCTAGACCACCTTTACTTCACACACAGAGATGAGTACAAATCTCTCCCTCGCCCTCCATTTAGCATATCTGCACATAATTATAACCTCCTGATTCCTGCTTACAAGCAAAAACTAAAGCAAGTAACACCAGTGACTAAGTTAATAAGATAGCTACAGGACTGTTTTGCTAGCGCAGACTGGAATATGTTCAGGGATTCTCCCGATGGCATTGAGGAGTACACCACGTCAGTCACTGGCTTCATCAATAAGTGCATCGATGACGTCGTCCCCACAGTGACCGTACGTACCCTAACCAGAAGCCATGGATTACAGGCAACATCCGCACTGAGCTAAAGGGTAGAGCTGCTGCTTTCAAGGAGCGGGACTCTAACCCAGAAGCTTATAAGAAATCCCGCTATGCCCTCTGACAAACCATCAAACAGGCAAAGCGTCAATACAGGTCTAAGATTGAYTTGTATTACACCGGCTCCGACGCTCGTCGGATGTGGCAGGGCTTGCAAACCATTACAGAATACAAAAGGGAAGCAGAGCCACGTGCTGCCCAGTGACATGAACCAACCAGACGAGCTAAATTACTTCAATGCTCGCATCGAGGCAAGTAACACTGAAACATGCATGAGAGCATCAGCTGTTCCGGACGACTGTGTGATCACGCTCTCCGCAGCCGATGTGAGTAAGACCTTTTAAACAGGTCAACATTCACAAGGCCGCAGGGCCAGACGGATTACCAGGACGTGTACTTCCGTGCATGCGCTGACCAACTGGCAAGTGTCTAAACTGACTTTATTTTATTATTATTATTATTATTATTTTTTTCTCCTTTTTCTCCCCAATTTTCGTGGTATCCAATCGCTAGTAATTACTATCTTGTCTCATCGCTACAACCTCCCGTACGGGCTCGGGAGAGACGAGGTCGAAAGCCACGCGTCCTCCGAAGCACAACCCAACCAAGCCGCACTGCTTCTTAACACAGCGCGCCTCCAACCCGGAAGCCAGCCGCACCAATGTGTCGGAGGAAACACCGTGCACCTGGCCCCCTTGGTTAGCGCGCACTGCGCCGGCCCGCCACAGGAGTCGCTGGAGCGCGATGAGACAAGGATATCCTACCGGCCAAACCTCCTAACCCGGACGAACGCTAGCCAATTAGTGTGCGCCCAGGCTCCGGTCGCGGCCGGCTGCGACAGAGCCTGGGCGCGAACCCAGAGACTCTGGTGGCGCAGCTAYCACTGCGATGCAGTGCCCTAGACCACTGCGCCACCCGGGAGGCCCCTAAACTGACATTTTCAACCTCTCCCTGTCCGAGTCTGTAATACCAAAAATGTTCAGGCAGACCACCATAGTCCCTGTGCCCAAGAACACTAAGGTAACCTGCCTAAATGACTTCCGACCCGTTGCACTCACGTCTGTAGCCATGAAGTGCTTTGAAAGGCTGGTCATGGCTCACATCAACACCATTTATCCCAGAAAACCTAGACCCACTCCAATTTGCATTACACAGATCCACAGATGATGCAATCTCAATTGCACTCAACATTGCCCTTTCCCACCTGGAAAAAAGGAACACCTATACGAGAATGCTATTCATTGACTACAACTCAGCGTTGTAGTGCCCTCAAAGCTCATCACTAAGCTAAGGACCCTGGGACTAAACACCTCCCTCTGCAACTGGATCCTGGACTTCCTGACAGACCACCCCCAGGTGGTAAAGATAGGTAACAACACATCCTCCACGCTGATCCTCAACACGGGAGCCCCTCAGGGGTGCATGCTCAGTCCCCTGCTGTACTCCCTGTTCACTCATGACTTCATGGCCAGTCACGACTCCAACTCCATCAAGTTTGCTGATGACACAACAGTCGTAGGCCTGATCAACAACGGTGAGACCGTCTATAGGGAGGAGGTCAGAGACCTGGCCATGTGGTGCCATGACAACAACCTCTCCCTCAACATGATCAAGACAAAGGAGATGATTGTGAACTACAGGAAAAAGAGGACAGAGCACGCCCCCATTCTCATCAACAGGGCTGCAGTGGAGCAGGTTGAGAGCTTCAAGTTCCTTGGCGTCCACATCACCACCAAACTAACATGGTCCAAGCGCACCAAGACAGTTGTGAAGAGGGCACGACAAAATCTATTCCCCCTCAGGAGACTGAAAAGATTTGGCATGGGTCCTCAGATCCTCAAAAGGTTCTACAGCTGCACCATCGAGAGCATCCTGACTGGTTGCATCACTGACCGCATATATATCACTGATATGGCAACTGCTTGACCTCTGACCGCAAGGCACTACAGAGGGTAGTGCGTACGGCCCAGTACATCACTGGGGCAAAGCTTCCTGCCATCCAGGACCTCTATACCAGGCGGTGTCAGAGGAAGGCCCTAAAAATTGTCAGACTCCAGCCACCCTAGTCCTCTCAGCTGCCCACTGCACCGAGGCTAGGAAACACTGTCACCACGATAACTCCACGATAATGGAGAATTTCAATAAGCATTTCTCTACGGCTAGCCACACTTTCACACAGCAACTGGCCCAAGCCCCCCCCTTCTAAACCGCATCTACCCCCAAGCCATAAGACCTGAACAGCTTATCAAATGGCTACCCAGACTATTTGCATTGCCCCACCCCCACCCCTCTTTTATGCTGTTGCTATTCTCTGTTATTATCTATGCATAGTCACTTTAATAACTCTACATGTACATGTTACCTTGACTAACCGGTGCCCCCTCACATTGACTCTGTATCGGTACCCCATGTATATAGCCTCGCTATTGTTATTTTACTGCTGTTTAATTATTTGTTACTTTTATTTTATTTATTTTTTTACAGATATTTATTTTTTATTTTATATATTTTATTTTTTAAATATATTTTATCTTTATTAAACTTCTGGAAGCATTTTTGGTTAAGGTCTTGTAAGTAAGCGTTTCACTGTAAGGTCTGCACCTATTGTATTCGGTGCATGTGGCAAATAAAATTTGATTTGAATGCCTTTGTAGACTGTTAAACACAGCAGATACTCTTCACATCTAGATGCTCTCAGTTTTCAGAATAAGATGTGTTCACACGGACTGTAGAAGTTGTAAACAAGTTTAGTTCAATCTGCTTCCTTACTCTCACAAAGTTGCTTATTGAARTTAACCAAGCCTGCTTACAACTCTCCTCGTAAGTGAACAAGCAACACTCGTTCATTTGGCCTGAAAGCTCAGACGGAAACCAGCCCTCGCCACAAAACACATCTGTGTTGCTGACTGTGAAGCTCCACTTCTTATCTGGGAAATGGCTCTTCACTTTTCTTCAGTAAGCGGGATAAGCAGTGAGCAGGAGGGGTAGAAAAGCTTTGTCTCCCCAGGGGCTGCAGTACGTAGGACACCACAATGAGGTTTCATTAGATAGAGAGCAAACTGCAGAGGAAGTCACCCATCAGATAACGCCGTGTAATAAGAGAAAATAGCTGTTCTGATTGTAGCAGCCGATTGGTTGGTTAATAAAACGCCATGGAGTAGACGTCGTGGTGATTAGGACGGGATGGGGGGGGTGGACTGGGTGTGTGATCAGGGAGGAAGGAGGCTTGAGAACAGGACCCAAGGGACTCACTGACCTTCACATTGATCAGCCACTTCGTTTATTTTTTGGACATTTTAGCGAAAACCATTAAGTTGGGCCCAATATTTCCCCACACCCATGTGCACCCAAGTTAATATTGCAGGTCACGTATGAACTGATAATTGATAAGGCTTACTCTGGCAGGCCTCAGACTAAGGGTCGTTTTCACTCTAGTCCTGGTCTAGGAAACACTTTTAATGAAAAATCTTTATTGAACATGCTTTTTTGTCCAGAACCACAGTTCCAATCAAAAAAAAAAAAAAGAAGGTTTTCTGAGACCTTTGCAACCCATGTTGCAGCAAGCACAATTCTGTGTCTTATTACTCAACAGGATTAGSCTTCAATCACTGATTCTATCACAGCCCTGCTCACACACATTGGGTTTATATGAATCAATCATTCACTCTTGTCTTTCTCCCTCTCTCGCTGTATCGACCGTCCAGGAGCAGTGGGGCCATGTGGAGGAGATAGAGCTGGTGAACGACGGCTCGGGCCTGGGCTTCGGTATTGTTGGAGGCAAGGCCACAGGAGTGGTGGTGAGGACCCTGGTGCCAAACAGTGTGGCTGATAAGGTATATTAGACGTAACCTATACTCATGCTTTCAAAGTAAATYCAGGTAACTGCAAAAATAAAGTGAACACCATCATAAAGTGTATGGATAGGGCGTTGGGCCACCACAAGACCCTAGAACAGCTTCAATTTAACTTGGTATAAATTCTTCAAGTGTCTGTACCTCTATTGGAGGGATGCGACATCATTCTTCCAGGTGAAGTCCCATAATTTGGTGTTATGTTGACGGTGGTGGAAAACGCTGTCTCAGGTGCAGCTCCAGAATCTCCGATAAGTGTTAAATTAGGTTGCAATCATGCCCACCCACCCTTTAAACCTCGACCTACAATGGTTGCGCCCCGCGGAAACCGAATTAACATAACAAAAACATCCCCATCAAAATCTGTCTGTTTTTAGCTAGAGATGTTTTTTGTTGTTGCATGGGCTGCGTCTCAATCCACACCAATATCCTTCTGCATTTGAGGTAAAAGGTGGCAGAGCTAGAGTGGTGTTTGTCAGACCATGAGGTCACACAAATGTGTTTAGTGTCCTAACGGTTTGGCCGACACACTAATATGACCCCTCTGTGGAAAGCTGAGACTCTCACGAACACGATGGCTTTCTCCCTAGGATGCCCACAAACCACACAAGACTCATTCGAAGGTCCCCGTTAATAGTTAAAACAATTTATGGAAGTATATGTGGAAATAGTTTAGTGCCTAAAATAAGGGGATAAATATATATAAAAATAAGTCTCCTAAAAAATAATTGTATCTCAGATATAGGACAGACACTTKAGAACAAACTTCTTGTTTCTTTTGGGGGGGACTATCTGTTTCATGTAGTGAATCTGTTATTCGATGCGTTTTTATTGGTTTATTTCTGTAATGCCAAATTCAATGTTTCATCCAATAATTTTGTAATACTTATTTTTTTTATACCTTAAAGTTCAAAATCAAATATCAAGTTGATCCTTGGTATGACCATCTTAAAATAATTCCATATATTAGCTTAGAACSCCCCCCCCCCCCCCCCCCCGAGGGATATGGTTAAACCCCCTATCCTCCTATGACACCCTTCTTTCAAAGTCACTGAAATCTCTTTTTCGAGCCATTGTAGCCAAGATAATGGGCAACTGTTTATACATGACCATAAGCATGATGGGATGTTATTTTCAGTTATCTGTAGATGGAGCAGTCCGTGAAGAGGTACGTTTGCAATTTTATGTGAACTTTCACAAAATTCCAAGGTTTTTCAGAGAACCCATTTGAAGAATTTCCAGGTTGGAGGATTCACTTGCAGCTATTRCCTCCTAATTCTAAAAAMCCTCCAACCTGGATTTCTGAAAATCTAGGGAATTTTGGAAAGTTACAGGAATTTTCCACCCTAAACAGAGGTATCTGAAGATGCCCACATTTAATAGATGTTTCATTTGTGTTTTCTATTCTATTTGCCAACTCTTGTCATGGGATAGTTATTTTAGCTGTAGAATTCACTCAATTAGTTATGCCAGTGGTCAATATTATTTGCTCCATCTCAAAGAAGCACATGTCCCTTAATGTTGATGATGTGGTTGTTACTGACAAGGAGCACATGGCTGAGCTCTTTAATCACCACTTCATTAAGTCAGGATTCCTATTTGATTCTGCCATGCCTCCTTGCACATCAGACATTTCCTCATCTCCCACCCCTTCTAATGCGACTATCCCTGATGTCTCTCCCTCTTTTTCCCCTGCCCCGCAGCAAAGTTTCTCCCTGCAGGCGGTCACTGAGTCTGAGGTGCTAAAGGAGCTCTTGAAACTTGACCCCCAAAACACTAATGGTTCAGATGGTTTAGACCCTTTCTTCTTTAAGGTTGCTGCCCCTATCATCYCCAAGCCTCTCTCMGACCTTTTTAACCTCTCTCCTCTCTGGGGAGGTTCCCATTGCTTGGAAGGCCGCCACGGTGTGTRCATTTAAAGGGGGAGATCAAGCTGATCCTAACTGTTATAGGCCTATTTCTATTTTGTCCTATTTGTCAAAAGTGTTGGAYAAACTTGTCAATAATCAACTGACTGGCTTTCTTGATGTCTATAGTGTTCTCTCTGGTATGCAATCTGGTTTCCTCTCAGATTATGGATGTGTCACTGCAACCTTAAAGGTCCTCATAGATGTCACCATTGCCCTTGATTCTAAGCAATGTTGTGCTGCTATTTGTATTGACTTGGCCAAAGCTTTTGATTCGGAAGACCATTCCATTCTTGTGGGCCGGTTAAGGAGTATTGGTGTCTCTGAGGGGTCTTTGGCCTGGTTTGCTAACTACCTCTCTCAACGAGTGCATTGTATAAAGTCAGAACATCTGCTGTCTCAGCCACTACCTGTCACCAAGGGAGTACCCCAAGGCTCAATCCTAGGCCCCACGCTCTTCTCAATTTCCATCAACAACATAGCTCAGGCAGTAGGAAGCTCTCTCATCCATTTATATGCAGATGATAGTCTTATACTCAGCTGGCCCCTCCCTGGATTTTGTGTTAAACGCTCTACAACAAAGCTTTCTTAATGTACAGCAAGCTTTCTCTTCCCTTAACCTTGTTCTGAACACCTCCACCGGTGTGTTTACTACCCCTGAGGGTTTAGCGCTTGAGGTAGTCAGTCCATACAAGTACTTGGGAGAATGGCTAGACGGTACACTGTCCTTCTCTCAGCACATATCAAAGCTGCATGTTAAGTCAAAACTTGGTTTACTCTATCGTTATCGCTCCTCTATCACCCCAGCTGCCAAACTAACCCTGATTCAGATGACCATCCTACCCATGCTAGATTAGAGACATAATTTATAGATCGGCAGGTCAGGGTGCTCTCAAGAAGCTAGATGTTCTTTATCATTCGGCCATCAGATTTGACACCAATGCTCCTCATAGGACACATCACTGCACTCTATACTACTCCGTAAACTGGTCATCTATGTATACCTGTTGCAAGACCTACTGTTTGATGCTTATTTATAAAACCCTCTTAGGCCTCACATCCCCCTATCGGAGATGCCTACTGCAGCCCTCATCCTCCACATACAACACCCGTTCTGCCAGTCACATTCTGTTAAAGGTCCCCAAAGCACACACATCCCTGGGTCGCTCCTCTTTTCAGTTTGCTGCAGCTAACGACTGGAACAAGCTGCAAAAAAACACTCAAACTGGACAGTTTTCTCTTCATCTCTTCATTCAAAGACTCAATCATGGACACTCTTACTGACTTGTGGCTGCTTTGTGTGATGTATTGTTGTCCCCACCTTCTTGCCCTTTGTGCTGTTGTCTGTGCCCAATAATGTTTTGTGCTTCTACCATGTTGTGCTCTACCATGTTTTGTGCTGCTACCATTTTGTGTTTCTACCATGTTGTTGTCATGTTGTATTGCTACAATGCTGTGTTTTCATGTGTTGCTGCCGTGCTATGTTGTCTTAGATGTCTCTTTATGTAATGTTGTGGTGTCTCTCTTGCCGTGAAGTATGTTTTGTCCTGTATTATTGTTTAATTTTTCATCCCAGCCCCCGTCCCCGCAGGAGGCCTTTTGCCTTCTGGTAGGCAATCATTGTAAATAAGAATTTGTTCTTAAGTGACTTACCTAGTTTTAATAGAGGTTCAGTAAAAATATGAAATAAATGTATGCGTAAACGGATTAGTCATTTTGAAAAGTCAAATTAAGAATTTGAATAGACGATTCAAGATGTCGGCTGTGACCCCTTTTTTTCCATTGCCCAATAGTCCTCAGCAGTAGGCCTACTACACCATTACATACTCAGAGCTTCGCTTTAACAATCTTCCAGACCGGTCATCCCCTATGAATAGTAACAGCCAGTTTAGCTGAATTAATGCCGAGCGCGTCCCACAAAAGGCTCAGTTACATTATAATAGCCATTGAGCCGGAGGGGGAAAAAAAGAATCACCTTGTAAGGGGATTACATCCTGGCTACACAGAGCCCCACGTCCGGCTCGAAGGACTGCTTTTCTGTTCGCAATTACAGAGATGTTCACCAAAGATTTACTTGCATACGCCCAAAGTCCCTGACACAGCCGATGCTCATTTACAAGCGTCCCCTTTCTTTCTTCTCCACTTCCACTCAACGCTTAGCTTTTTTCCTTGGGGTGTATTCAGTTTGAGTTAACATGGTAACATGTCATTTGATTTGTTTAAAAAAAAACTCTCAATGTCGGTTTTAACTTCTAAGAAAGTGTTATCCAGGAGGGATCTGGATATAAAAAACACTGTCCCTTGTTTTTGAAAGCCCCTTGCACCAGTCCTCCCCTCTCCCCCCTCACTCTTTTTTTTATTTTAATCTACACTTTTTTCTCCCTTTTCTTTCTTGCTGTTTCTCTCCTCTGTTGCTCCCTCTCTCTCTTGCTCTCTCGTTCTCTCTGAATGTCCAACAGAGCCCATGCACAGTCAACAAAACCCTGCTTGTTCAAAAGGCACACAGTACAGCATTTCACACATGACTGGATTTTATGCTCCAAAAACGCTGTCAAAATTGGGGCTTTGTTAGACCCTGGCGTTTCCCATTTCAACGTTTAATGGCTGCGCCTGTCTTCCTTCCATGAGCCCCTGTTGTCCCGTGCACAGACCCAGGGAGAGAAGTTGGGGAGATTTTCTGCGGCAAGTTTATGCATCAAAAGATTTTCATCTGTCTTTCCACAAAGGCTGCCATTCTCCCCATCTCTTTGTGGATCATGATCTCTTTTTAGTCTGAGTWTATTCTGCTTGACCTGCACGTCGGGGAATAGATTTCTTAGTTTAGCTGCGCGGGCCAGGCCAGACCAGACCAGACCAGGGTGGGACTAGCCTGTTCAAGTGGGGTGTAAAATGCATTGGACCACATTGGCTGAAATGGTCTGATGAGGCTACTGAATATGAGCAGAGTTTCTGGGTGGTTCTTTCATGTACTGGCACACTTTTACAAACTATAAGAAATTATGTGAAATACATGGAACGTGTGGTTATTCCTAGGCCATGAATTATAATGTATGTATGATCTACAGTAAGATTTCAAGTTAGTTAAAATTTTGTTCAGAAATGTTCTCTCTCCCTCTCTCCCTCTCTCCACTCTCTCCTCTCCCTATCCCACCTCCCCCCCCTCTCTACTCCCCCTCCTAGGATGGGCGTCTGCGTACCGGCGACCACATCCTGCGTATCGGGGAGACCCCCACGTGGGGCCTGGCCAGTGACCAGGTGGTCAAGGTGCTGCAGGGCTGCGGGAGCCGTGTGCGCATGCTCATCGCCCGTGACCCCTCGGGACAGCCCTCCACCTCCTTGCCGCCCCCTCCCCCGCCCGCCGCCAGTCCCGTTTCAGCCCTGCCCCCACTGCCTGAAGTCGGACCCAAGCGCAGGCTCAGCAGGACTGTAAGTGAGACTGGGGATGGGGAACACACGCATGCATACGTTCTCACCATGCACATACCTCCTGTTGCCCCTGCCTGTCTCCGCACACACCCACACACCAAAAACAAAGTATGTTTTTGGGGCTCCAGAGTGGTGCAGCGGTCTTAGGCACTGCATCTCATCGCTAGAGGCGTCACTACACACCCTGGTTCTCTTCCGGGCTGTATCACAACTGACCGTGATTGGGAGTCCCATAGGGCGGCGCACAATTGGCCCAGCGTCGTCCAGGTTAGGGTTTGGCCGGGGTAGGCCGTCATTGTAAATATTAATTTGTTCTTAACTGACTTGTGTAGTTACTGCTCTATGTCTCTGTCTGTTTCCCTATTTGTTCCAGCCCAACCTGGAGGGTTATGAGATCCAAGAAGTGCCTCTGATGAAGAAGGAGGGCCAGAGCCTGGGCATCTCCATCATCGGTTACAATGCCTTTACCAGTGAAGGTAGGCCGATGCCCTATACCATGTGAACTCCTAGCTCCTAATCCTAGTCACTAATCCTAGTCCCCTAGCCCCTAACCCCTATTGCACTCAGATCTGTTATCTAATGTCACTCAATGCTTTGATGACACTGTGGTTGCGATGGATCTAAAAAAAAATGTTGTCTTGTTGCTTTATTCCCCTCCATTTACCGCTCTTTCTCTCTTCACCCCTTTCTCTCACTCACTGATCTCTCTCTCTCTCTCTCGCTCTGATCTCTCTGCTCTTTCTCGCGCTCTTGCTCTCTGTGTGTCTCAGACGCGTTGGGAGTGTTTGTGAAGAACGTAGTTCCTGGGAGTGCAGCTGAGCAGAGCGGAAACATCCGCATCCACGACAGGATCATAGCGGTGAGACCTGTAATCAGTTTTTAATGAGTGCCACCTTAATTAACCCCTAGGTGTGCATGTGCACAGTGAGGGATAGTGGCCTTTTCCACCCCTTCTTGAAATGTCCCAACACAGCACTTAACACCTGATTTTAGATGATTCAATCTGAGTCAGGTTTGTTTGGGCATGGCTAGGACTCACCTAACCAACAAAACCCATACATCACAGTATAACACAACCATATCAGGCCTTTATTGTCAGGTTTCTATAGAAAAAAGATAGTGTTCTCAATGACTTGAGTCATGTTGGCCTGTTCAATTGTGTCAGATGAACGGGCTGAGGTAAGTACTGTTGGACTCTTCCATTGTGTCTGATGGATAGGGTGAACTAAGTAATTTTGGACTGTTCCTTTGTCAGATGGACGGGGTGAGCCTGCAGGGCTTCACTAACCAGGAYGTTCTGGAGGTGATGAAGCAGACGGGCCAGATGGTCCACCTCACCCTGGCCAGGAAGATGGCCTCGCCCAGACCCTCACTGGAGAGGTCCCTGGACAAAGGTAAGGACTATTCATCAGTCACCTGTGCGCATGAATGTATGTGTATGTGTGTGTATTACAAACGTGTCACTACCCCTTCTACAGCACTGTACTGTAAATCCACTAACTTCATAGAAACTATGGGCATTTCCCTTAGCGAAGTCGACAGAAATACCAACTTCACCATCCTAACTCCACTGTCCTGGGGATRGTCCCAAATGGCACCCTATTCCCTACAGTGCCTTCAGAAAGTATTCTTGCCCCTTGACTTATTCCACATTTTGTTGTTACAGCCTGAATTCAAAATGTATTAAATATATATTTTTTCTCACCTATCTATCGGCACACAATACCCCATAATGACAAAGTGAAAACATGTTTTTAGACATTTTTGCAAATGTATTGAAAACTAATTACAGAAATATATCTAATTTACATAAGTAGTCACACCCCTGAGTCAATACATGTTAGAATCCCCTTTGGCAGCGATTACATCTGTGAGTCATTCAGTCTCTTAAGAGCTTTGCACACCTGGATTGTACAATATTTGCACATTATCCTTTTAAAAATTCTTCAAGCTCTGTCATGTTGGCTGTTGATCATTTCTTGACAGCCATTTTCAAGTCTTGCAATGATTTTCAAGCCAATTTAAGTCTGTACTGTAACTAGGCCACTTCGTAACGTTCCATGTTGTCTGTGTAAGCAACCACAGTGTATATTTGGCCTTGTGTTTTAGCTTGTTGTCCTTCTGAAAGGTGAATTCCTCTCACAGTGTCTGTTGGAAAGCAGACTGAAACAGGTTTTCTTCTAGGATTCTGCCTGTGCTTAGCTCTATTCCGTTTCTTTTTATCCTAAAAAAAGCGCCATAGACCTTGCCGATGACGAGCATACCAATAACATGATGCAGCCAGCACCATGCTTGAAAATATGAAGAGTGGTACTCAGTGATGCGTTGTTGGATTTGTCCCAAATATAACTCTTAGTATTGTATTTTCTCCCCAATTTTGTGTTATCCAATTGGTAGTTAGTCTTGTCTCATCGCTGCAACTCCCGTACGGACTCGTGCCTCCCCCGAAACCCAACCAAGCTGCACTGCTTCTTGACACAATCCCCACTTAACCCGGAAGCCAGCCGCACCAATGTGTCGGAGGAAACGCCGTACACCTGGCGACCGTGTCAGCGTGCACTGCGCTCGGCCCGCCACAGGAGTTGCTAGTGCGCGATGGGACAAGGACATCCCTGCCGGCCAAACCCTCCCCTAACCCAGATGACGCTGGGCCAATTGTGCGCCGCCCCATGGGTCTCCCGGTCGCGGCCGACTGCGACAGAGCCTGAACTCTAACCCAGAATCTCTACTGGTACAGCTAGCACTGCGATGCAGGGCCTTAGACCACTGCGCCGCTCGGGAGGCCCCAACACTTTGTATTTAAGACGTGAAGTTCATTTCTTTGCCATATTTTTTTGTAGTTTTACTGTATTGTGGAATAACTAGTTAGTATTGTAGTATAACTACGTTGTTGATCCATCCTCAGTTTTTTCCTATCAGAAGCCATTAAACTGTAACTGTTTTAAAGTCACCATTGGCCTCATGGTGAAATCCCTGAGTGGTTTACTTCCTCTCCAGCAACTGTTAGGAAGGACATCTGTATCTTTGTAGTGACTGGGTGTATTGATACACCATCCAAAGTGTAATTAATAACTTCACCATGCTCAAAGGGATAAAATACGTCTTACGCAAAAACTTAAGAAGCTTCTTAAGAAAAAAAAGAAATTCATAAGTACAATTCCTTAACAATATCTTAAGATTGAATGATTTTCTTATGAACTTACAAATCTAATGAAGATGTTTGTTGCTAGGCAACCMTTTTAGCTAGCTAGCTATCTAGCTAGCAATGGCAATCGTTTTAGCATATTTCTTACTGAGATTACTGTTCTAAAACATGTTATTGTGTTTAAAATAATGAATACTGAAACTTTCAGGTTAAGTTAGTTGCTTTCAGGAGTTTTTTTTCTCTCACTGCCCTGAGTTTAAGACAAGGGTTTAGCTATTTTGGCATTTATAACATTTCCAAGGACTTTATTTTCAAGAATCTAAGTTCTTAAATTTTTGCTTAAGGAGAAACATAAGAAATGGCACAATAACATTTCCAAGAACCTTTTTGAGGAATAGCAACTTTGCTTAAGAAGAAAGTTAAGTCTATAGTTAAGGGGGAAAAGTAAGTTAAGAAGAAATTCCTTAAGGTTTTGTGAATCTGGGCCCTGTTCTTTGTGGTTGAATCTGTTTTTGAAATTAACTGCTCGACCTTACAATTATCTGTATGTGTTGGGTACAGAGATGAGGTAATCATTTAAAATATCATGTTAAACACTTATTGCATACAGAGTGAGTCCATGCAACGTATTAATTATGTAAGTTGTTCAGCACTTATTTAGGCTTGCCATAACAGGGGTTGAATACTTATTGACTCAAGTCATTCATTTCAGCTTTGCATTTGTAATACATTTTTTTTTTACGTCTAAAAACATAATACACCTTTGACATTATTGTGTATTGTGTGAGAGAATCTCAATTTAAACAATTTTAAATTCAGGCTGTAACACAACACAATGTGGAAGAAGTCAAGGGGTGTGGAATAGTTTGCCTAGGCATTTTATAGGGAATAGGGTGCCATTTGGGACATGACCCTGTACAATAAGTTCATACTCCTTCCGGCCATTTCCAATTACCACCCAGCATCACAGGGGAAGATTGCGATAAGGAATGTGTTTACTTGCTGTAATTTCCAAAAAGTATCTCGTTGGCAAAGCGTCCCAAGATCTATGACCTAATTTCCTGCGACTTCTACGAGTCCGTGTCCGGTACTATTGGTCAGCCGAGCGGTGCGAGAGGTGATTTAGAAGAGCAAGTTAAGCCACAGTGGGATTCTTATCTCTCCTGGACTGCTATTGTTTCATTACACCGGTGGGGGAAAGGCATACAGTGCTAACTGAACACTGCTAGCCTTGTAAAAGTAGCGCTCCATTCTATGTACACTAGTGTTGGGCAGCATCCAGATTTTCATACGCTATTGACGCCTTTCAAAATCTTACTGACTGTATTTCAAAATACCCCCCTGGACGGTATACTGCCCATGCCACACACACACTGGCCTTCTGTCATGTAGTCCACTTGACTTGTGTAGTACTTGGAGGGTGTAGTATACAGTGCCTTCAGAAGGTATTCACATCCCTTTGTCCACATTTTGTTGTGTTACAGCCTGAATATAAAAATGATTATATTGAGATTTTTTTGCCTACACCCAGATGCCCCACAATGTCAAAGTAGAATTTTSTTTTTAGATTTTCTTTTCAAATTAGTAAAAGCTGAAATGTATTTTAGTCAATAAGTAGTCAACCCATTTGTTATGGCAAGCTTAAATAAGTTCAGGAGTCAAAATGTGCTTAACAGGTCACTTAATAAGTTGCATGGTCTCACTCTGTGTGCAATAATAGTGTTTAACATGATTTCTGATGGACCGCTTCATCTCTTCACCCCACACATACATACAATTATCTGTAAGGTCCCTCAGTCAAGCAGTGAATTTCAAACACAGATTCAACCACAAAGACCAGGGTGGTTTTCCAATGCCTCACAAAGAAGGGCATCTATTGGTAGATGGGCCAAGTTATTCATTGCACTTTGGATATCAATACACCCAGAAACTACAAAGATATAGGCCTCCTCCCTAACTCCCTTGCCGGAGAGGAAGGGACCCATTCAGGGATTTCACCATGAGGCCAGTGGTGACTTTAAAACCCTATGACAACATTGTAGTTACTCCACAATAATAACTTAATTGACAGAGTGAAAAGAAGGGAGCCTCTACAGAATAATAATATTCCATAACAGCGTTAAGTAACTGCAAAAKATGTGGCAAAGCAATTCACTTTTTGTCCTGAATACAAAGTGTTATGTTTGGGGCAAATCCAATAGAACACATTACTGAGTACCACTCCATCTTTTCAAGCATAGTGGTGGCTGCGTCATGTTATGAGTATGCTTTTAAACGTACTTTCCACCAGACACTGGGAGATGAATTCACCTTTCAGCAGGACAATAACCTTAAACACAAGGCCAAATCTACACTGGAATTGCTTACCAAGAAGACGGTGGATGTTCCTGAGTGTCTGAGTTGCAGTTTTGACTTGGATCTACTTGAGAAATCTATGGCAAGACATGAAAATAGTTTTCTAGCAATGATTAACAACCAATTTGACAGAGCTTGAAGAATTTTTAAAAGAATAATGGGCAAATGTACAATACAGTTGTGGAARGCTCTTAGACTTACTGAGAGAGACTCGCAGCTGTAATCACTGCCAAAGGTGCTTCTACAAAGTATAGACTCAGGGGTGTGAATACTTAAGTAAATAAGAGATTTCTGTATTTCKTTTTCAATAATTGTGCGATCATTTCTAAAAACAGGTTTTAATTTTTTCACGGGATGTTGTGTGTAGGGGGGAGTCCTTTTTGATCAATTTCAAATTCAGGCTGTAACACAACAAAATGTGGAAAAAGTCAAGGGGCATGAATACTTTCTGAAAGCAATGTATACTGGACCGGGAATCAGAAATGATTGGCGAGGACACTCCGCTACAAATATTCCCCCGGGTCGCGTATCTAGGATGAAGTAACTAAAGCACTGTGAGCAGTGAAATTATACCACTTCCTCTCAGGACATCCAAGCTGAAACTGGATATTTTTCTCAAAGCCCACAACCAGATTTCTTCTGAAAACGTGTATTGTTGGCAGTGGGTGTAATGTCGTTGAATGTGGTCGCACTCACGTGCACGCGCACACACAATGTGATTGAGTGTTCATTTGTGCAAGGCCTGGCTCAAATTGACCACAAATATCCCCAACACATGTCTTTCCAACCAGCCTTGTGTTCTGACCAGTACACTGTTTTGTCTGGCTGCTGGTGTTTCATTTGATATGTCAGAACTGCACCACAGATATGACTAAATAAACAGATACTGTGTGTGTGTGTGTGTGTGTGTTGTAGTCCAGAGAGAGCCGTCCCGTGTGTCTCTGAAGAGGTCTGCAGAGATCAAAGCTCGGTCATCAGACCTGCAGAGGGCCTCCAGCGTGGCCTCCAGCGTGGCCCCCCTACTGGAGCCCACTGAGACACTTCTGATGAGCACCAGCAGAACACAGCTGGCCAGTGGTGAGCTCATCCAGCCGTCGGTCCGTCCATTAATTCGTACATTCATTCATCTAGCCATCCGTCTCTCTCTCATTCTGTCACCTCATCCTCCCAGTGCCTGGGTCAGATCATAGAACACACGCCTCACCACCCTGCATACCACTGCTGGCTTGCTTCTGAAGCTAAGCAGGGTTGGACCTGGTCAGTCCCTGGATGGGAGACCAGYTGCTYCTGGAAGTGGTGTTGGAGGGCCAGTAGGAGGCACTCTTTCCTCTGGTCTAAACAAAGATCCCAATGCCCCAGGGCAGTGATTGGGGACACTGCTCTGTGTAGGGTGCCGTCTTTCGGATGGGACGTTAAACGGGTGTCCTGACTCTCTGAGGTCATTAAAGATCCCATGGCACTTGTCGTAAGAGTAGGGGTGTTAACCCCGGTGTCCTGGCTAAATTCCCAATCTGGCCCTCAACCATCACGGTCACCTAATAATCCCCAGTTTACAATTGGCTCATTCATCCCCCTCCTCTCCCCTGTAACTATTCCCCAGGTCGTTGCTGCAAATGAGAACGTGTTCTCAGTCAACTTACCTGGTAAAATAACGGATAAATAAAAATAAAATAAAAATTACTCCGTAGACGCACTCCCAGTCAGTCATCTGTTGTCTAGAMGGAGGCAGCTGCCACTTACACACACTGCGTAAACACAGCCCTGCTAGCTGACTGTTGGATAGTCGGCCACTAGGGGTCAACATCCCGGTCAACTGTTACAATGTCAGCCAACCAGGTAATGTGTCAGTACCTGTTGCACGTTAGTGACAGAACGACAAGTCACGGTGAGCAAATATTGCTTGTCCAGATGAGGTGATCACTTTCCTTCTCTTTTATAATCCTCCCCCCATCGGTGGTCTGGCTGTTTTTCTTTCTCTTTTTAAACAGTCAGTCACTACATAAGCACTGGAACCTGATCCTGTATTACCCCCCCCCCCCCCCTCTCTCTCTCTGGGTCCAGGTCATCGGCTGGCCATGCAGTCATTCAAACCCAACCATTCCATCCCCGTACCCCCCCCTAAACCACTCTCCACCCCCTCTTTCGTATTCCTCCACAGCAGGCTTGTTGGGCACTGTTACAGACATGCTACACATCCACCCTGCAGGATATGCATATCAAGAAAGGCGAGCAGGGAAGAGAGGGGGGTAACGGAATAGCAGGAGGCTAGAGAGGGGGTAACGTATAGCAGGAGGCTAGAGCTGGGTACAGGGGGAAGAGAGGGGGGTAACGGAATAGCAGGAGGCTAGAAAGGGGGTAACGGAATAGCAGGAGGCTAGAGCTGGGTACAGGGGGAAGAGAGGGGGGTAACGGAATAGCAGAGGCAAGAGCTGGGTACAGGGGGAAGAGAGGGGTAACGGAATAGCAGGAGGCTAGAACTGGGTACAGGGGAAGAGAGGGGTAACGAATAGCAAGTAGGCTGGAGCTGGGTACAGGGGAAGAGAGGGGGGTAACGGAATAGCAGGAGGCTAAAGCTGGGTACAGGGGGAAGAGAGGGGGGTAAAGAATAGCAGAGGCTGGAAGCTGGGTACAGGGGGAGAGAGGGGGTAATGGAATAGCAGGAGGCTAGAGCTGGGTACAGGGGGAAGAGAGGGGGTAACGGAATAGCAGGAGGCTAGAGCTGGGTACAGGGGGAAGAGAGGGGGTAACGGAATAGCAGGAGGCTAGAGCTGGGTACAGGGGGAGAGTGTGTGTGAGGGGGGCTCACGTTACACTTGGCCCTAATGAATCCTGACAAGACCCTTTACATGTCAAATCTCCAAAATAAAGTATTCTGTTGCCCAGGGGAACCAATACAAGCCCCATGGACAACAATGACGGCTTGTCAACGGCTTATTTCTCTGTATGCATTTTGCATACATGTGTTTGTGTGCGTGCAAAATCAAAACACCATTTGTTTGGAATCGACGGTCATTTTGTTGTTGTGTATAATTATTAGGGATATAATCAGTGACAGACTCATTAGGCATCACGGTTTGACCATGGTTGACATGTGATTTGGGCAAAGAGAGAAGGTTTAAGATATTTGTCTCTCTATTTAAAGATGATTGCTTTGGAAGTATCACCTGAAGCAGAAATACCAAAGACATGGGATATGTCCCAAATGGGCCTAGTGGTTAGAGCGCTGGGCCKGTAACCGAAAGGTTGCTAGATCGCCCCGAGCTGACAAGGTAAAAATCTGTCGTTCTGCCCCTGAACAAGGCAGTTAACCCACTGTTCGTAGGCCGTCATTGTAAATAAGAATTTGTTTTTAAATGACTTGCCTAGTTAAATAAAGAATATTTTCAAAAAATGGGACCCTATGACCCTATGGACCCTGGTCAGAAGTAGTGTACTATAAAGGGAATATGGTGCCATTTGGGATCCAGCCATACTTTGTTATGTGAGTAAGAGTCATTGAAAGTTGAAGATGTGAGAAAAGGATTCTTGTCCAGTCCACTGCAGAGCAAATGTTGGCCGCTTGTAGGTGTTGTGATCTGGGCTTTTGTTGTGTTAATGTAGTTCAGTGTAGCAGCACGACACCTGTTAATGGACGCCTGAACCGTCGACGTTCACAGTACATTACACTACACGCTTGCAAAAACAATATTTTATGGTAGCGCCACTGTGCCAGTAACTCAACAGTAACTCAACACTTGAACCAGCCTGATTGTGCTTGTCCAACCTAGCGCCAACACACATTTGTTCTCGGTCTCTCCCTTTTCTCATTTTTTTCTTCCCTCCTTTCCCCCCCCTTTGCTAAACGACTGAAACGCAAGGTAAGTGTTTAGGTTCTGTGTGTGTGTGTGTTTGCGTGTGTGTGTATGTGTGTGCGCTCTCCTCTCCACTGCCTGGCCAACAGATGTCCCTTCCCTTTCTCGACATCCCAAAACAATGTATTATCCTATTTATTTAGTGAAACGTTGGAGAGTAATTGCGCCGCGTCGGCGAGTGGTTAGCGACGCTAATTTATTCAGGCACAGTACTGGAGCTCATGTCACAGGTCTTTGGGTTTTGGTGTTTCCCTTCACTGCAACAGTCCCAGACCACTGTGTTGAGCGAGAGAGCGAGAGGGGCACGCAACCCGCTGCTCAAACGGTTCCGTGTGTGTGCGGGGAGGGGGGGGGGGTGATTGTGGTCGATTCAGAGGCGCTAGTACGCTCTCTGAATGTTAAGGAGTTTCTCTTTTACATCTTTACACTGGTCATGAACACGCAACATAATATCTCCCTCTTCGACATCCTGCTGCTGATTTCCCCCCCCCCAGGTTCGTTGTAAAGAGAGGCTGTTTCTCAGACGGTACCCTATTCCCTACCAAGTGCACTACCTTTGGTGCACTATATAGTAGCATTTGGGGCAGAACCCTTACGGTACAGTTCTGGGGGGGCAGGAATCATGCCTATTCATTTGCTTGGACTCGGAGCTACTTGTGATCCAGGAAGCAATCTTTGTCCCAAGTTTGATTTCTCACCGTGTTAAGTTTAACAGCCATGTTGACTTGGAGCCCCAAAAAAATTGTATTCCTCTGTGTTTAACATTTCAGTCGTGGTGCTATCTAAGTGGAGGGAATGAGTGTCTCACTCGCACTAGGACAGGCCATTTCTGCAGAGGCGCGCACCACACACACACACGTGCGCACGCACTGCACCGCATGCGCACAGAATTGTTTTCAACCTTGAATCAATCTTGTTTGATTAATTTCAGATGGCGAAATCTCACTCAAAAAAGACTCATCACAAATATTTGACTACTTTAGCAATGTCATCGTTATTTCCAGGCACTATAGTGTAATTTCGACTAAACAGTAGTTAGCCTCGTCATAGTAATGTCATTTTAATGGATACACCACAGACTGTGTAAATGGAATAGAATGAAGTGGAACACATAGAGTATCTCTGATAGTGGGCAACATGTAAAAACACGTCTTCAACCGACCATCGTAATGGCACGGTCACTTTCAATTCACTCAAATGCACGAATCGCCTAGTTATTTTSCAGCCTGGGTGCCAATCTGTTTCTGCTCTCTTGCCAACTCCTTTTAGAATTGTCATGTTTGGCTTGACAATGGAGTAGGCAAAAAGCACAAACATATCTGGGACCAGGCTAGCTCTTTTTACACAGAGACACACACACAAACCTCAACCCAATGTCCCGTCCCTGCACCCCAATGTCCCAATACATGCATCTCTTGAAGGTACTTATGCCACAGTTATTAACATTCCTCCTAGCGTCAACACTGTCACTGTGTCTTTCAGCTATGGAGGGAGTCTCTCTGTCTGAGCTGGAGCTGAGGGCCAAATGGGAGCAGGCCCTGGGGCCAGAGTACGACGTTCTGGTAAGCAGTTCGTTAGGCGGAGTAAGCACTGTTGGTAGCTTTTTTTATTTGCTGACGCATGAGTCTGGGTCAAGCCATAGTGTCTGCGTTGTCATGGAAGGAATTATATAGTGCCATTGTTTGTGTCCTTCCCAGGTGGTTGAACTGGACCCTGTCATCGAAGATGACGCTGAGCTACAGAAGTACTCCAAGGTTACAACCAGTTACACGCTCAAAATGAAGCCAAATGCCACACAGTTCCCCTTATTAAAAACCTCCACAGTTCTCCAAGGCCTAATAAAGTATTCTATTCTTTTCTAGCTTCTTCCCATCCACACCATGCGCCTGGGGGTCGAGTTGGACTCGTTCGACGGCCACCACTACGTCTCTTCTGTGGCCCCTGAGGGCCCCGTGGCCAAACACGGGCTCCTGAGACCAGAGGACGAACTACTGGAGGTACTGTACTGGCAGGCATTACTGCCTCCCATCAACACACACGTCTGATAACACACACTAGCACTTAGGGCAACATTTTCCTTGTCCAAGTAAATTGAGGGGGTGAGGGAGGGGAGGGAGAGGTAGAGCGGGAGGGGGGAGAGAGGGAGGCAGTAGAGGCGAGGAGAGAGACAGGCAGGCAGGCAGGAGAGGGAGGGATGGAGAGAGGGGGAGACTTTGTGCTACCCCCTACCTATTCCCTCTTCCTGCCCCCCTCCCTGGCACGGCTTGGTGCTGCTTCACCACTGTGCCCTCAGCCTGTTGCTGTTGGCAGTCCTGACATAAGCAGAGGCAACCACCATGGCACAGGAGGGGGAAATCCTGGCATCAGAGGGGAGGAGAGCCAAATCCATGGATTAAAATGCCTGGTTTTTACACGACCATAACCCTCTGTACTAGTGTAGCTCGATCTACACCTGCGTTTTTCGAGCAGGTCTGAATTGAACGCAAGTCTCCCAGTAACACCGGAGGGTTAGGCCTGGTCTCCCCTACATCGCTGGGCAAATGGCACGTACAGTAGCAGCCATCGCCGGGCTCTCCAGTCACTCCCGTGCAACCCGTTCCATTAAACAGCAATCAAGTAGACCAGCGGCTCCCTGAGTCCCCTCACTGAGAATAGTGCCATACCTCTGTGGCGGCCCCTCTGATCAGCCCACACACACACACACACACACACACGCAAAGGCGCGCGTATGAACGCACACACGCACAGAGGTGCACATACGAACACACACCTACAGTATACTCCCACAACTCCTTTGTGCTCCTACATCTCTTTTGGTTCACTTCATTACGAGAGAGCACCTTTGTTGAGGGGTGTTTGAAGTCACAAATTGACTCCATTCATTCCAGCCATAAACTGTCCATTAGCTGATGTCTCTTCTTCCCTTTTGAAAGCAGAGCATAAGACCGTTGTCTTTGGTGCAACAGCCTATACACGGTTGGCTGTGTATTTACTCGAAGTGTGTGTGCACGCTCTGCAGGTGAATGTAGTGCTTCTCTGTGTGTCTTGCCTATTAACGAGGTGTGTGTGTACGCCGTCTTAAGTGAATTTCATGTACAATGCACGTTTACTTAGGGAAGGTGTGTGTGTCCAGGTGAACGGGGTGCAGCTGTACGGCAAGTCGAGGCGCGAGGCAGTGGCGTTCCTGCGTGAGGTGCCCCCTCCCTTCACCCTGGTGTGCTGCAGACACCTGACAGAGGACGACTCAGACTATCAACCAGACCGCCAAGACGAGTGGCGCTCGCCCAGCCCTGCCGTCAGCTTGTCTGAGGTCAGCACGCACACATACACAGGAACACACACACTCCCAACTCGACACACACACAAATTATAGTCTATGTCCTCCTGTGTTCTTCTAATCTAGCTTGAAGCCAAGCTGTCCTCTGTGTTGATAAGTCAGGCCTACCTCCGGGACAATGACAGTGAACAACCTCAGGTAGGCTAGTTCATAACTTCTCCTCAAAATGCTGACTCATGCTGTATCGTACGACTCATAGATAATGACAGTGACCAGGATAGGTTGAAGTCACTGTTGTAGCACTACAATACCCACGATGCTCTGCACACCATATCAAGATGTTCCTGAAGCTAACATTATGGTGTAAATACGTGTGTATCCTCTCTTCCACCCACCAGGACCACGTGACCCTGCAGGAGGTGTCGGATGAGGAGCCGGAGGAGCCAGCGCCCACGTACCCCAGCCACCAGGAGGAGATGCAGCAGGGGAAGAGAGGGGAAGAGGAGGAGGAGGAGGAGGATGAAGAGGGAGAGCTGGCTCTGTGGTCCCCAGACATTCAGTTGTTGGAGCTGGAGAAGGGAGAGAGAGGCCTGGGCTTCAGCATCCTGGACTACCAGGTAGGGAGTTGCTGCTGTACCTCCTCCGCCCCTCYCACCCCTCTTCTCTCTACATCTCTCCAACTGTACCTCCCTTTCTTTCCAGGTTCTTTCTCCCCTTTCCCTCTCCTCCCTCCCCTAGCTCCTGTCTTCTTCTCTCTCCTCCTGTCAGCTCTCCCTCTCTTCCTATAATTTGGGAAGGAATGTGAACTGTAGAAGGGAGAACGTGAGAGCCTGATCTCCATACCAACATGGGTGACCCCTGCAAAGGGCTCTGCAGACAAATTGATCAATTAATTAATGACAAGGCTTAGGGTGATCAAGGGCGGATGAGTACCGGTGGAAGGTGGGGGTGGTGAGGGTGCGAGCTCCAAGGGACTGTTTGAGGTCCCATCTGTGACCGGAGTGGGAAAAAGCAGAGTAAAGCCTAGGTTGTTTTCATTAGAGCACACGGCAGCAAAGCGTTGTGCAACGGAAATCGAAAAACAAGCGTTTTATTATTGGACCACGCCTTGGTATTCTCTCGCCGTTTGTTTTTCTTCTTCCCTTCGGTGCCTAATGAATACGACCCAGACCAAAGCCCAGTGGTGGTTAAATTAGTCAATTGTCATACTTGAGTAAAAGTTAAAGATACCTTAATAGAAAATAACTCAAGTAAAAGTGAGTCACACTGTAAAATACTACTTGAGTAAAAGTCTCTTTTCGCCTGTCGTCCGATCACAGAAGGGAAGGGAAACGTGCATGGCAGTGTCACTAGTCATCAGGTTAGGGACAACAAAATGAAATGGTCTGTTGTTGGGCTTGGCAAGGTTCCGCGGTGTTACCTGGAGCCGGGCCAATCCCAGACATCACACCCGTCAGAGCCAGGCACCCAGCTCCGTCGGGTTTCACTGTGACTGGAGAGTATATGAACTATAACAAGGCTCTAACCACAGGCAGTATGCACAGTAGAACTGTAAATGCACTATGATCACTACATTAGACCTTTGGGCGCTGTTCATTCAAAACCTGATAACCAAGTATCCTTGATAAGTTATCTTTTCTTTATAACAGAACGTAATTAAAACGTACTGTTAATATAAATAAAATAACAATGTGCCTCCGGTGTGAAACAAAGAACTTGCCAATAAGCTCACTCAAAGGCAAGGGAAGAAACCCCAGAATCTGTATATCGAAGCATTGTCACTTTAACTCTACCTACATGTACATATTACCTTAGTTACCTCGACTAACCAGTGCCGCCGCACATTGACTCTGTACCGGTACTCCCTGTATATAGCCTCGCTACTGTTATTTTACTGCTGCTTTTTTCCCCCCTTATCTATTTTCTACTTCACACTTTTTCTTAACTGCATTGTTGGTTAAGCATTTCACTGTAAGGTCTACCTACACCTGTTGTATTCGGCGTTTATGAATTTTTTATATTTTTTTATATATATATATATTTTTTTCTCCCCAATTTTCGTGGTATCCAATCGCTAGTAATTACAATCTTGTCTCATCGCTACAACTCCCGTACGGGCTCGGGAGAGACGAAGGTCGAAAGCCGTGCGTCCTCCGAAACACAACGCAACCAAGCCGCACTGCTTCTTAACACAGCGCGCCTCCAACCCGGAAGCCAGCCGCACCAATGTGCCGGAGGAAACACCGTGTACCTGGCCCCCTTGGTTAGCGCGCACTGCGCCCGGGCCGCCACAGGAGTCGCTGGAGCGCGATGAGACAAGGATATCCCTACCGGCCAAACCCTCCCTAACCCGGCGACGCTAGGCCAATTGTGCGTCGCCCCACGGACCCCCCGGTCGCGGCCGGCTGCGACAGAGCCTGGGCGCGAACCCAGAGACTCTGGTGGCGCAGCTAGCACTGCGATGCAGTGCCCTAGACCACTGCGCCACCCGGGAGGCCCCCGAGTGTGAAAAATTAAAAATGTATTTGATGTACAGCGGTTGATTGAATAAGGTCCTTAATTACACTGAACAAAAATATAAATGCAAAATGTAAAGTGTTGGTTTCATGAGCTGAAACAAAAGATCCCGGACATTTTCCATATGCGCCCCCCAAAAAATGTACACAAATTTGTTTACTTCCCTGTTATTGAGCATTTCTCCTTTGCCAAGATAATCCGTCCACCTGACAGGTGTGGCATATCAAGAAGCTGATTTAACAGCATAATCATTACACAGATGCATCTTGTGCTGAGGGCAATAAAAGGCCACTCTAAAATGTGTAGCTTTGTCACACAACAGAAGGCCAAAGATGTCTAAGTTTTGAGGAAGTGTGCCATTGGCATGCACACTGCAGGAATGTCGACCAGAGCTTTTGCCTGATAATTTAATGTTCATTTCTCTACCATTAGCCACCTCCAGCGTCGTTTTAGAGAATTTGTCAGTACGTCCAACCGGGCCTCAACCGTAGACTGCGTGTATGGCATTCATGTGGGCGAGCAGTTTGCTGATGTAAGTGTTGTGAACAGAGTGGCCCGTGGTTTTGTTACGGGCAGGCATAAGCTGCGGACAACGAACACCATTGCATTTTATCGATGGCAATTTGAACGCACATAGATACTGTGACGAGATCATGAGGCCCGTTGTCATGACATTCATCCACCGCCATCACCTCATGTTTCAGCATGATCTGTACACAATTCCTGGATGGTGAAAATGTCCCAGTTATTCCAGGGCCTGCATACTCACCAGACATGTCACCCATTGAGCATGTTTGGGATGCTCTGGATCGACGTTCACAACACCATTTCCCGCCAATATCCAGTGATTTTGCAAAGCCATTGAAGAGTGGGACAACATTCCACAGGCCACAATCAACAGCCTGATCAACTCTATGAGAAGGAGATGTGTCGCTATGTATGAGGCAAATGGTGGTCACACCAGATACTGACTGGTTTTCTGATCCACGCACCTACCTTTCTTTTTTAAGGTGTCTGTGGCCAACAGATGCATATCTGTATTCCCAGTCATGTGAAATCCATAGATTAGGCCCTAATGAATTTATTTCAATTGACTGATTTCCTTAAATGAACTGTAACTCAGTAAAATCTTTGAAATTGTAGCCTGTTGGCGTTTATATTTTGTTCTGTATACTTCCCACCAGGGTTGTATTCGAGGTTTACAACAATTAAATTCAAGCAGAAAGGATGTGCTTTGAATAATCATCTCTCTCCTAATATTTACCTAGAGGCCAGTAAATGACTGAAATGTAATGACGCAGCTCCCGAGTCTGAAATCAGCCAAGTTGAACACTAAAGATCACACTTTAATGACACCACATTCTTCTTCTCTATCGTGGGATCTAGCTAGTACAAGGGATAGTTTGTGAACGCTGATAGAATGACATTGCTGATTTAATAGCGGTAAGATGAGCAGCAACCATTCAATACGGTCATTATGGATGAACGTGAAATCTTTTGAACGTGAAATCACAAAGAACAGAGTCGAACGGAGTCGCTCACAAATGAACTGAAGAAGAATCCATTGGACACATAAACTACATGACCAAAACTATGTGGACACCTGCTCTTCTAACATCTCATTCCAACATCATGGGCATTAATATGGAGTTGGTCCCCCCTTAGCTGCGAAAGCAGCCTTCACTCTTCTGGGAAGGCTTTTCACAAGATGTTGGAACATTGCTGCGGGGACTTCCATTCAGCCACAAGAGCATTAGTGAGGTCGGGCACTGATGTTGTGCGAATAGGCCTGGCTCGCAGTCGGCGTTCCAATTCAGCCCAAAGATGTTCGATGTGGTCGAGGTCAGGGCTCTGTGAAGGCCAGTCATGTTCTTCTACACCGATCTCGACAAACCATTTCTGTATTGACCTCGCTTTGTGCATGGGGCTATTGTCATGCTGACACAGGGAAGGCCCTTCCCAAAACTGTTGCCACAAAGTTGGAAGCACAGAATCGTCTAGAATGTCATTGTATGCTGTCGCTTTAACATTTCCCTTCACTGCAACAGTCCCAGACCATTATTCCTCCTGCACAAAACTTTACAGTTGGCACTATGCATTTGGGCAGGTATGCCCAAACCTAGATTTATCCGTTGTACTGCCAGATGGCAAAGCATGTTCTATCACGCCAGAGAAAGTGTTTCCACTGCTCCAGAGTCCAATGGCGGCGAGCTTTACACCACTCCAACCGACGCTTGGCATTGAGCATGATGATCTTAGGCTTGTGTGCGGCTGCTCGGCCAATAAAACCCAGTTCATGAAGCTCCCGACGAACAGTTCTTGTGCTGACGTTACTTCCAGAGGCAGTTTGGAACTCGGTAGTGAGTGTTGCAACCGAGGACAGAATATTTTTACGCAATGCATGCTTCAGCACTTGGCGGTCCCGTTCTTGTGTGGCCTACCACTTCGCGGCTGAGCCGTTGTTGCTCTTAGATGTTTCCAATTCACAATGACCACACTTACAGTTGACTGGGGCAGCTCTAGCAGGGCAGAAATTTGACAAACTAACTTTTTGGCAGGGTGGCATCCTACAGTGCATTCGGGAAGTATTCAGACTCCTTGACTTTTTCCACATTTTGTTACATTACAGCCTTATCCAAAAATGTATTAAATGTTTTTTTCCCCCCTGTCAATCTACACTATCCCATGATGACAAAGCACAAACAGGTTTTTAGAAATGTTTGCAATAAACTGAAGTATCACATTTACATAAGTATTCTGTCCCTTTACTCAGTAATTTGTTGAAGCACCTTTGGTAGCAATTACAGCTTTGAGTCTTCTTGGGTATGATGCTACAGGCTAGGCACACCTGTATTTGGGGAGTTTCTCCCATTCTTCTCTGCAGATCCTCTCAAGCTCTGTCAGGTTGGATGGGGAGCATCACTGCACAGCTATTTTCAGGTCTCTCCAGATATGTTCGGTCAGGTTCAAATCCGGACTGGCTGGGCCGCTCAAGCCACTCCTGCGTTGTCTTGGCTGTGTGCTTAGGGTCGTTGTCCTGTTGGAAGGTGAACCTTTGCCCCAGTCGGAGGTCCTAAGCGCTCTGGAGCAGGATTCCATCAAGGATCTCTCTGTACTTTGCTCCATTCATCTTTCCTTCGATCCTGACTAGTCTCCCAGTCCCTGCTGCTGAAAAACATCCCCACAGCATGATGCTGTCACCGCCATGCTTCACCGTAGGGATGGTGCCGGGTTTCCTCCAGGCGTGACACTTGGCATTCTGGAATGTTCTCCATCTCCACAGAGCAGCTCTCACCTACCTGACCAAGGCCCTTCTCCCCCGAATGCTCAGTTTGGCAGGGCGACCAGCTTTAGGAAGAATCTGGGTGGTACCAAACTTCTTCCATTCAAGAATGATTGAAGGCCACACCTTCAACACTGCGGAAATGTTTTTGTAGCCTTTCCTAGATCTGTGCCACGACACAGTCCGGTCTCGGAGCTCTACTGAGAATTCCTTCCACCTCACGGCTTGGTTTTTGCTCTGACATGCACTGTCAACTGTGTGCCTTTCCAAATCATGGCCAATCTATTGAATTTACCACAGGTGGACTCCAATCAAGTTGTTGAAACATCTCAAGGATGATCAATGGAAACAGGATGAACCTGAGCTCAATTTCGAGGGTTTGAATATTTATGTAAATAAGGTATTTCTGTCTTTGTTTTTGCTAACATTTCTAAAAACCTGTTTTTGCCTTGCGATTATGGGGTGTTGTGTGTAGATTGATGAAGAAACTTTGATTTACTCAGTTTTAGAATAAGGCTGTAACGTAACAATGTGGAAAAAGTCAAGGGGTCTGAATATTTATTTTGAGCCAAGGCCACAAATAAGTCACTCAGCGTTATGCTGACAAATATAGCTTTATGCTGCAAAATAGCCTACTAAATAAGCCAAGTCTAAACAAATATATTAAATTGTCTAAATAAACTTCTATGTTTCAAAAATAAATGAAGTATTTCAGGTCTTGAAAATATGGCCAACCTTTTTCCCTTCCCTATCCTCGCTGGACTCTGTTTCATTCAGTTTTCTGCAACGGAGGACCCACTTTATGTAGAGAGGCTATCACTCTTTCACATTGTGGTAAATATAGCCAGTTTTGTTATTTATCATTATTTCTTTGTTTTAGAGGGAGAGAAACCAAAAGGCCACCATGCCTATTCTCGAAAATCGTCAGTCCACATGTCAAGTGTCGTTGCGCCATTGTATTTACCCAAGTTCTCTCTCTCAACTCCGCCAGCAATTATTTTATACAAGCTCCCCCTTGTGGTAGTGAGGTGCAATGACAGAATGCCACCTTCTTCCACAAACGGTCGCGGCATAAGCTCAAAACTTTTAATTGTGGAACCACTGTTCTTTCTGAAGGTGCTGTACATTCAAAAATATAACATTTAAAATGTAATGACGTTGAACTCAAAAGACATGTCTGGATCAAGTGCCATTCTGTAACTTTGGCTAATACGCCTTATTTTTTTCCCCGCGGTATCGTTTTGGTATCGAGTATCGTCATGGTATCTAGTATTGMGATACTCAACCTGGTATCGAAGTAAAAATTCTGGTATCGTGACAACACTACATCTTTCTATAACAGACATACCTCTTCCCTTCTTCGCTTTGTCAATATGACTTGACCATGATAACTGACCCATCCAGTGTTAGTCCTAGGAGTTCAGCTTTTTCAACTTGTTCAATGGTCACACTCTTTCACACTCTTTATACACAACTCCAGTTGAGGTTTAGGCCTAAGAGAATGCTTTGAACCAAATACAATGCTTTTGGTTTTAGATGTATTTAAGACCAGTTTATTGTTAACTACCCATTCTGACACTGACTGTAACTCATTGCTAAGAGTCTATGTGAGCTCACTGGCTGTAGGTGCTGATGTGTAGTGTGTGCAATCATCAGCATATGTAGTCATTTTAGCTTCTTGTCAAGTGGCAAATCATTTGTAAAAAAAATAAAAAATAAAAATAATGAAGAGTAACAGCCCAAGGCAACTGCCCTGAGGGATACCACACTGTACATATCTGATGTTAGAGAAGCTGCCGATTTTAAAAATACTCTTGAGTAATTTTGGGTAAGTAACTCTCCAACCACGTGATGTAAAGCCATAAGTGAGTTTTTTWAAATCAAATTATGATCAATAACACCGAAGGCTGCACTGAAATCTAACAATACAGCTATCATCTTATTATCCGTTTATTTTAGCCAATTATCAGTCGGTGCATTACAAGTTGAGTGCCCTTCCCTATATGCATGCTGTAAGTCAGTGTGCACACGGAGGAGAGAGAGAGGTGCATTCTGAAGGCGTCTGCATACATACAGTGCCTAAAAGTATTCACACCCCTTGACTCTTTCCACATTTTGTTATGTCACAGCCTGAATTTGAAATTGATTAAATTAAGATTTTGTTTATGGCCTTCACACAATACCCCATAATGTCAAAGGTGCTTTTACAAATTATTGCCTCAAAGGTGTGAATACTTATGCAAATTCCACATTTCTGTATTTAATTTTCAATACATTTGCAAAATTGTTTAACATGTTTTCACTTTGTCATTATGGTGTATTGTGTGTAGATGGGTGAGCCGTTTTTGTTTTAAGACATTTTGAATTAATTCAGTAACACAACAAAATATGGAATAATTCAAGGGGTGTGAATACTTTCGGAAGGTACTGTATGTGTGCCACATCATTTCACTCTGTCTCTCTGTGTGTGTGGTGTGCATCTTGCTAGCTGTCACTCAAATGGTGAGGGACTGAAGCTCATTGGTTCAACTTGAGTTGCTAGGGGGAAAATGGTGCAGTACAGCTTCCAGAAAAACTGTTGCTTTCAAACTAGGGATTTCGTGGCTAATTGAGGTAAGACTAATTCTGCTCATAGATTATACATGCACGAACTACACATTGACATATCCAGCCCAAAGCGGGAGGTTTAAAAAAAAAATACGTAGTCGTTTTCAAAGTTCCAGATCATGACTTGAATCTGCACAAATGACAAGTTAATTAGTGTGTAACCGAACGTGGCAGGTGTAACAGAAACGCCTGAAACTAGATACTGTACGTACTCGACGAGACGATAAAACACTTCAACCAATCCGGTAAATGTGTCGCCTTTTGTTAACGTCCAAAAGCGTAAGTCGCGTCACAGGCTCTGCGTCACAGGCTCTCTTTCCATTTCCCCTGAAAAGCATCCGGTTGTTGGGGGCATGGCAGAGGCTAATAAGTGGGTGATGGTGATTTGAGAACCGAAGTGGGGGGACAAGAAACAGGCTATATTGGACAGATCCATCTTATGTGGCTCAATCAGGAGCAGATTTTAATTTAGAGTTGAGCATGTGTTAACGTAACAAATGTCAGTGCATCAAATCGATTCGTTCTCTAATCAAGCCGAATCGCCTCAAACTAAAGCGTGTCGTTCCTGTATCGTACCAGAGCCCATGTATCTAGATGCATATCGAATCGTCTTGAAAGGGCACATCCCTAATGGCTACCTCTTAGGCACGATTCAAAATCTTTGCTGATGGAGCAAGAGATTTGCGAAGCGGCATGTTGGGCTACCACTCGTACATTTTTGAGGTTTTACCGATTTACTTTCATCGGCACATACTGTCCTCTGTGCCTCCGAGGGATTATACTGTTGGGACTACCCTGGCTTCGGAGAGCATGTCTGTGATATGGGAGTTGGCCACATCCCGTTGTGAGAAATGGAATGACTATTTGAAATAGAAATGATGGTTACTTCCGTAACCCCGGTTCTTTGATAATGGAGTGAGATGTCTCACCGCTGCAAGAGCGCAAGGAAGAGACGTGCTTGATAATGACCAGAGGGCGGGCGAGTGGCGCCTTATAACGAGGGAGGGGGTCCCCTCATTTGCCACTCGACCTGTCTGTCTTAGCCAGACGTTGTGTGATTGGGCCTTCCCAGTAGTGATCTGCCTATCAGCGAATCCCAATGTGAGACATCTTACTCTATTATCAGAGAACCGGGGTTACGGAAGTAACCCTAAGCTATAAGGCCCCTTGTGTTTCAGAGTAACCGTATCCTGGGGCCTTAAATCCTTAAATATAGGCATAGCTTCACCTCCAGGACCTCATTCACTTCCCTCCCTATCCTTCTCTCCCTCTCCTCCATCCCTATATCGGCCAGCTGAGCCCTCACTGTCGATACCACTCTGCCTGCCTGTCTGTCTGAAAGTGGCGGTGTTTGTATATGTGTGCTAGTGCTGAGCGATTTAACCGACATTTTACGTTTTTTAAACTATTGTCCGACATCGGTTCAATTACTTGAATTCCATTTTGTTTTTGTTTTTCTGTGAGCTTAATGCGCAAATCGCAAAGTATCTCTAGAGGTAAATCAGATCCAGCGTGAACTGTGTGACGTTGTAGTTTCCAACAGATCAATATTTGACATAGTTTAGCGCATACAGCGGGGTAATGAACTACAATGACCATAATCCATTGCACATCTGCTTGTCCGGTCTGTGTTCTCTTTAACGACTGCTTCGGAAGGGAGAAGAATACGAGATTTGGAGGTGATGTAGAGAGCAGGTATCTCTACCTGAAAATACATGATCTAAGTGATTTGATAGTTGGTATTCAGCAGTCATAAATGTATGCCTTGTTTACTTTGAAGACCTACAAAATAGGAATTTTGTTAGACAGCAGCTCTATAGAGAGGAGATGATGACTTGGAATGAAATAATAAAGTCAACAAATAAGGCATACAGTGATGGTTAATAAGTGATAAGCAGTAATGGGCCGTCACTTACCATCATGGGACTTGTATTAATTGTTTTGTTCTGCGTTACAGCGTTCAACTCGCATAATGCATAGCGCATTTAATGGTTACATTTGTTTTATCGAAAAACGGATTTATTTTTTAAATAATCTAACCGAAATCGAACCAACCTCAAAAAGCACTAATCGCTCAGCGCTACCGTGCGCGCGTGCGGGAAAGTGGACCGCTAATGTATAGGTGAGGGAATAGAAAGGAAAGTGGTCATTTGGTTTAAGAACAGGCCCAAAGTGGTGGTTCACATGATTCTAAGATAAGCTAATAGAAGTTAACACATCACTGCATATACTTAAGGATGAKGTGTTTTTAGTTCCCACAGTAACGAATAGGAATGAGAGGGCCCTTTGGCCATAGAAAATAACAAGAACATAAGTGTTATCATACCACTACTACTACATAGTTGAAGTGTCTGTCTTGCCTTATCTCTCTCTGTCTGTCTCTCACTCTCTTCTAATCCGTCTCTTGCTACAAGCCGAGGCAGTCTGCCCTGGGCGAGAGAGTGGATAGATTGTTTTGGGGGGGGGGGCACACCTACGTGTCTCCGGTGGAGGCTTTGGGCTGATGAGACTGAATGGGATCCAGTGCACTATTCAGTCTGCAGCACTACTGCCTGTAGACATACTCTGGGCTCTAGTCTGCTGTACTGCATGCCCTGGCTGGCTGGCTGCTAAACGAATGCTGGGGTCAACAGTCCACATGCACTATCCCAAGAAATATACAGCACGATACATTCAAAACACCCATAGGACAATCGTACAGTTACTAGAAGTACATGTATGCATGTAAAAAATAATAATTCGTAGTACTACTGGTTTACATTTATAAACGGCCTGCGTTTGATCTATCAATGTTACTGATTGGCTGGAGAGTACACACACCTGGTTCTTCAGGTAGAGTAGGGAAAAGGATGGAAACCAGCAGGACCGTGGTCCTTCCAGAATCAGAGCTGTGTACTCCCGTTGTTAACCTTGTTTAGACAGTGTCTGTTCCTTCTCTCCTCTTTTCATTTTTCAAGAAATGCATCCCGGAGTTCAGACCTGAGGGCTGTGATACAAAGCCGGATCAGTTTTATACAAAAAATGTAGGCTTGAAGTTGGCATGGTCTAATTGAATCAACAAACAAAACAAAAAAAATCTAATTTTTAGCTTATTTAATTTACCCCAAAAAACAATAGTTAATTCATTTTTGCGTATCAAAGTTAGCTAGCTAACTAATTGATCATGCTTTGTAGTATACCCCTCTGGTTTCCCAGAACTAAAGCAGACCACCTCCGAGGTCACTGTGGAGTGGTGGCTAGTTATGCTATACATCACTTCAATATTTACATGTATGAAACGGACTACATCATAGTCCGACATCGTATCATATGGCGTTACAACACGGCCAGCGACAGCAGCCGCACGCTCTCTCTCGAGGTCATTAACTAGAAACATCCCGCCGGGAGGAGCTGCACGACCCGAATCAGACTGTCACACTAGTATTCATGTAACTTCGACAGCAAGCGGCTTTTTATATGTGAGACGTGTGACGGCCATCATTATGAGCGATGGGTGAGGGGCTAATGATTGGGTGGGGGGGGGGGGGGGGGGGGGGCTGTCGGTATCTCCTGTGTGTCTCCCATCTCCGGCACCCCTTAATGGAGATGGATGGCGACTTTTGTGGTTTTCAAACGGTCTTTTGGCGGGGTGCACCCTGGCTTAGTTTCACTTCAGTGGGATCAGGTTTAACCCAGCTGTTCGTACACTCCAGCCATTTAAAAGTCATTCTTCTTTTATTCTCCCCGGAGAGAATTTGAAGAAAGCTGGCGTAATCCATGAATTCGTAGGATTTCTTTCTCTGTAAAGGATCTTGATTGAGGACCCTATGTGTGTCTTGGGAGGGGGGTGAAAGTGAGTGTGTGTGTGTGTGTTCAGTGTCACTAGGTCCAACAGGATTTAAAAGGCAGCTTAGTGTTTTGATAATCTTTCACACACACACACACACACACACACACACACACACACACACACACACACTACTGTATTTGAGACGAAACAACTGCTTGTCCTCATTGGCCTGTTCACCTCTAGTATACAATGGAGTCATGGCAAAAGTTAACTTTGTAAACCGTTTCCAAAAAAGTGAAACAAGACGGGGAGGTTACCTCTCCTTGTAGGCTGTGACCACAGCCAAATGTCTCAGAATGGCACCCTGTTCCCTATATAGTGCACTACTTTTCGCCTGAGCCCTATGGCCCCTAGTCAAAAGTAGTGAGCTACATAGGGAGTAGGGTGCCACAGACAAAATAAATGTACCTCAGACCTCATAAACCAATGGTTTGTTCAGTTTACTTGTCTCTATATAAATCACAGTGTGTGAGACAGTGCATTAGGTTACGTTCCCGATGTGGGGACAAATATACATTACCTACATGGCCAAAATAATTCACTGTGAGAAATAAGAAGCGGAGAACTCCGTCTGAAATGGAATCCATTTATAATTTTCGCCGGGCACTAGAAAAATAGCCTCACCTGCACATCAATAGAGCGTTTAGTTTCGCCAGGCAACGATTTAGCCGAGAAGCATAAATCATTCTCTGGAATGTATTATTTATTTGTTATTACTTATTTATTCAGTTGTCTGTAGCTACGGTAGAATCCGATCAAAGAAATGTTATTTAAGTGAGAGGCCCGCTGGTAAATAGCTGAGTAAGTTGAATTGGATCACGGTGGACTTTAAAGCACGTTGCTGACCGGAGAGCTACGTCACACACGGCAACGATAAACAGCAGTCTGCACGGTGTTAGTCATGCTCAAGMTCCTAAGCACAGATCTAGGATCAGATAAGCCAGCCCCAAAGCCTAACCTTAACCTTTTAGTAGGAGGATTAGATCTGATCCTGGACCAGTTAGGGGCACCTGCTCTTATTTAGTGTGACTGTCTGTATGACACAGGTTCCCAGCATACACGTAGCGGGGATGTTAAAGGACGAGGTGCGTGCGTGTGTGTGCAATTGCAGTGTGTGTAAGAGTTAATTTACAGTCTTTGTCAGACCTGCATTGACCATGCTGCAGGAGCCCTGCCATACGTACATCGACCCTTATATCTGCGTCTGGGCCAGTGCGTTGTACTGGAACACTCAGCACTATGATCTACTGCGTATGTAGACATCCCATAAATACTTGAATACAGTAGGTCAACTACCACCGGTCACTATAGACCCCTACATATCATGTCCAAATATGCATGTCAAACTGTGTTCATTGACACAAACCGACTCACTTAAAATTATTATTATTTTTTTTATGTTATCTTCTTTCCCCCCACCCCCCCACCCCTGTATAAAATAATAAGGATAAATTAATGAGGACTTTGGTGTTGTGAAGCAAAAGGTTTCATCTCAAACAACATCTCACTTGACTTTATTTTCTCCTCTTACTACCTCTGACTTTGCTGATAACTTTTTTTTATTGCGGAAAATGGAGCTTACTATCACTGTGATATGTGTTGTCCCACCTAGCTATCTTAAGTATGAATGCCTTTGACTGTAAGTCGCTCTGAATAGAGCGTCTGCTAAAGGACTTTCAAATGTAAACGCCCTTGCCAGCACTGCAGTGAAAGGGTTTAACTGGAATCGTTAGCTAGCCTGTTCCGCTTAAATTCTTGTCTCCAGTCACCGCTAGTGGCTTAGTCATCCACCCACATTACCAACCTGGATTGTCACTCGTTTCATAACTCTTTCGTTCCCTCCAGAGACTAACCACGGAGAGAAAAAACAAACCCAATAGAGACAGTCCGGGCTGAGATGGATGAGCAAAGAGAGATGAGAGTCAAAGAGATGGAGTGGGAGAGAGCTAGGATAAAGAGAGGGGGGGTGGAGGATAGGCAGAGATGTGAGGAGAGAGAGAGAGAGGGGAGAGGAGGAGGCAGATGATGGAGAGAGAGAGAACTAGGAATGGCGTGATGGGGATGGAGGTTGGATGGAGAGGATAGAGGAGGAAGGGGAGAAATGGAATGAGAAGAGAGGTGGGTAGAGGACAGGCAAGAGCAGAGAGGGCGATGGAGGAAGGCCCACGATCGTAGCGCGGGCGATGGCGAACAGAGGATGGAGGAGGGGAGAGGAAGGCAGACTGGATGGAGAGAGAGAGGGGGAGGAAGGAGATGGATGGAGAGAGGGTGGGTGGTGGAGGACCGGCAGATGGATGGAGAGAGAGATAGGGGGAAGGCAGATGGATGGAGAGAGAGGGGGGATGGAGGAAGGCAGATGAGAGAGGGGTGGAGATAGAGAGAGACAGACAGATGGATGGAGAGAGCAAGAGTTCCAGGAATTGCGTTGAGGGAGATTTGCAGAGGAGCCGAAGCGTCACTCATGCAGACAGACAGGCAGACTCTAAATAGTAGTGGAGCAGACAGATGACTGGACGTTGGTAGTTCCAGATTTGACTGTCTGTTAGTCTGACGCCATGCCCCACCGCCCCAGCGCTACCCCACCATAAGGCCTGGCACACAGCAACAGCCTTGGCCTATTTCCGGTACTCCTGGAGTCCTCTCTACAGCCACAAGCTAACATAGCTAACTAACAGTTCTTGGCTGGGGAAGATTAAGGAAGGGGTGAGTTATCCCCCATACAATGCAAACCACAGTGGGGTTGTGTAAAGGGTTGCTCTCTGCTGGAAGAGCTCTGGCTGCTCTCCTTGTTCCTGAGATTATAAGATTATTAGACTTGCACTATCACGCTCATTTCCTGCTGTCAGTGAAAGATCTCTAGTGTCTAAGATGGTAGCCAGACCACCCAATATAAAGCAGCCTTCTCCTGTGGGCCCTATTTTGACAACACAAATGAGCGGTTTTCATGTCCAATGGGTCTGTGATAGCCAACTATGAATAATAGCCGACTGTTATGGAGTAAGCTCAAACTGTTGGCCCTAAAATGTTCTCTGTTCGATCGGGAACCGAAAGTATTCACCTCGAGTAGTTTACGACGCTCATGACGTCTTGTGGCATTATGTACACAGTAGAAACTTTCTGTAATTTAGCCCGAATTTTCTACTGRGGAGAAAAGGGACAGTCATAGTGCACTACCCAACGCCATAAATTGTCATTTTCTACGTCACAAATGGCACCCTATTCCCTACATAGTGCTCTACTTTTGGCCAGAGCCCTGTTATTTTGYATGAGAACTGACCTCAAGGTTGTTACATGGAGAGCAGCTGTTCCCTTTACCAGAATCACCCCCCAACACCCCTTCAACCCGGTGAGACCCAATTTTATTAGAGCCTTAAATCTCCTCCGCACTTGAGCAGAAACATAAATAAAGAATGACCAACTTATTTCAAGCTGACAGGCTTGGACGTTGGGCCCGTCTCTCTCTCTGTCGCTCTCTTGCTCTCGCTCTTTCTCGCTCTCTCTCGCTCTTTCTCTCTTGCTCTCGCTCTTTCTCTCTTGCTCTCGCTCTTTCTCTCGCTCTTTCTCTCTTGCTCTCGCTCTTTCTCTCTTGCTCTCGCTCTTTCTCGCTCTTTCTGCTCGCTGGTCTTCCGCTCTGCCTACTTTAAAGCGCCACTTCTGCTGACATCCTGACTGGAGTGGTGTGTGCGCGTCTGTGTTGTGAGCGTGTTTGTGTGTGTCAACGGGGGGAGGCGAGGTGAAACACGCTTGGCTGAAACTCCAGAGCGCGGACAAAGGGCCGTGTCCTCTTGAAAGGACCGAAGCTTGGAGTAGAAATTCCAACCCCCCCCCCCCCATCCCGTCCCAACTTTTCTTCTAGTCTTTGTTTCAACCCTGCTTCTTTTTATTCTTGCCTCTACTCTCTCGTATTACACTGGATCCAGTGCTTGTTCTCCTTTCCAGGCCTCAGTTCCACCTCTTTCCTGCATTTCTCTCTCTCTGCTCTCTCTCTCTTGTCCTCTCTCTGTCTCTCTCTCGTGTCTCTCTCATCATGTCTCTCTCTCGTTCTATCTCTCTGTGCTCTGTAGTATAGTGGGGTAAGTCACAGGGTTCAAGTACAGTAATTGGACCTTGGCGTTTTCTGTAAGCCTCGGCTGCTGCCCAGTTCCTGTGAGTGAATCTTGATAATAGGCGGCTGTTCTGGGTGCTTGTCGGTGTTTGTGTGTTAGTGATGTTAGCTGTCTGTCAGGCCCTCTTTCCACGGAGGCAACAGGCTCCTGTTTGGTCAGGGCAGTCTCCCCTGATCACTGCCTGGGATCAGAATATTGTTTCATCCTCCTAAATGGTTATGATGTGGAAGAAAGTAAGGATTTTGGCTGGTAATCTGGATCCTATACGCTTGTGGTTAGAGGCAACTTGATTTTTCCATCTGAAAGAATGGCATAGTAAGAGGCCGTGTCCACTTGATGTAGAACTCTGGAAGCGCAGGTGTTGCTAGGCCGTGTGTGTAGGGAGCATGGTGATGCCCGTGTGTTTACAGTGGCGTGCCATGTTCCTGCTATGGCCCTACAATCTGTGAGGCCCTCATGTGGGCACTCAGTCATGTTCCGCCGCCCGCCCAACATGCTTCACATTGGGAGCTGCTCTCCTCGCCTCAGGAAGTCTCTGTCAGCATTCCTTATCCTCGTGGCCCATCTTCTCACCTCCCACCTGTTCAGCGCCACACCACACATATTTGATGGGATTTGAATTGGGGCTGCGAGCACACACACACACACACACACACACACACACACACACTTGATCCCTCTCGCTCGCTCTCCACAGATAATAATAATAGTTATAACTCCTTCTCTCTTCCCGTAGACATATAGCTGTCCCTGACTCTTCCCCGCTAATTAGCCTTGTACAGCTTTAGTTTTTATATCGAAATAACCACTTGTTAATCACTTTTATAACCAGCGCTAGTCACATAAAATGACGCCCATATGGGTCGTCAAAATGCATTGTGGGAGGCATCAAATTGGTGCTGAATTGCAGTTTTATGGCTCGGGCTGCCCGGGCCGTGATTGATACCAGTCACACTTGGGATGAGAGGGGAAGTGTGGCTTTGTTGGGTCCTTCGATACATTTACGTAACTGTCAGTAGGACGGTGATGGCGTGAGCAGAGCTTTTTTACTAGTGTTCTCATACTTCCCAATGGCTCAGCATGGGGCTAGGCGAGCAAACCAGTCAGGCGAGTTTAATTTCAGGTCAGACAGACCACAGGGTGGGCAGGATTTGCACTTTTGGGACTACTCCATTGGTTCCATTTCCCCCCCGGGCGAGCTCGATCAAGCGTACCTAAAGTATTTAAAACAAAATTAGTTCGACCAACATCTGCTTGCAACACCCAGGGTTGTGGTTCCAATTCAGTTACAATGAATTCCCGCCTCGACAGTAAATGTGCATTGTAACATTTATATTGACCAGTTACGTGCTCAGCAGTCAGTACAGCACGMGCCTCACATCAGCCTGTACAAATGCACTCATAGGTGTTCGTCCCAAATGGCACCCTATTCCCAATGCAGTGCACTACTTTTCACCAGGGTCCTTTGGCACAGAACCATGACGCAGAACACACTGGTGGTTCATTGGGACAAGGAAGTGTTGCCAGAGTGTCTCGAGGCGCCATGGCGTTGCCTGCGTTTTGCGTTGAGGTGATTTCTGACTTTGTTTTGGCTGGCCGTGCCAAGCCTCCTTCCTGTTGTGTTCCTGTGCTGATGGAGTCAGCAGGCCTCCGAGATGGATGGAACCTGGGCTGTAGACACACTGAGACGTAAGCACACACACACACACGTTTGTTTTACTGTCCTTGTGGGGACCAAACAATTGATTCTTATTGAAAATTCTGTTTTCCCTAAACCCTTAACCTAACCCCTAACCCTGAACCTAAACCTTACTCCTAWCCCTAGGTCTAACCCCAATTGTAAGCCTAAAATAGCCTTTTTCCTTGTGGGGACTGGCGAAATGTCCCCACTTGTCCAAATTGTCCTAGTTGTACTATCCTTGTGAGGACTTCTGGTCCCCACACATGTAGTCAAACCATAAAACACCCACCATATATTAGACAGTACAGCTGGAAAAGCATAATCCACTGTGCTCAGCTCCATCATCAACAGCTTCTCCCCAGAACGGCACGGTTCACCTTATATGCTTTATTGGCGATGGACTGTTCAAGGACACGGCCAATGTTGCCAAAGTGCTTACTGTTAGCGAAGTGAAGTGACTCGTCAGAAACCTGTCACATTTTGAGTGAAAGATAGAGACATCTTTTCTGTAATTACCCTCTGCTGTTTCTCCACATCCACAGATCTCACACACACACACACACACACACACCTCATTTGGCACAGGGGGCAGGAATCGTTGTAGTATACTTCAGCAGAATGGTTTTGTCCAACTCATCAGTTGCTTTAAATCTGTAAATGAGAAGCCAGCACGACATCTTGCCCTAATGTCGCCTGTGAGTTTATAGACAGTGAGTGTGTGCTATGTGCTTAGGCTGTATTGCGGTGGCTTGCGTACTGTGTGTTCATATGCGTGTGTGTATGTCTCTCTCCCTCCCCCCCTCTCTCTCTCTCATCTCTCGTCTCCGCTCTCTCTCCCCCCTCTCTCCCCCTCTCTCTCTCTCCCCCCTCTCTCTCTTCCCCCCCTTCTCCCTTCTATCTTCCCCCCCTCTCTCCCCCCCTCTCTCTCTCTCTCCCACCCCTCCTCTCTCTCCTCTCTCCCCCCTCTACTCTGCTGCTCCCCTCCTTTATTCGCTTGCTCTCTCTCTCTCTCACACACACTTTTTTCTCCTGGTCTGTGTCGCCCTCTGCAGGATCCTCTGGACGTTGCGCGCTCCGTCATCGTCATCCGCTCACTGGTGCCCGGCGGCGTGGCAGAGTGCCATGGGGGCGTGCTCCCCGGGGACCAGCTGGTGTTTGTCAACGACACCTACCTGGACACGTGCACCCTGCCCCAGGCCGTGGAGGTGCTCAAGGCCGCCCCATCTGGAACCGTCTACTTGGGCATCTGCAAGCCATTAGTGGTACGTACCGCGYTGATGTGTCGGGAACTTCACTTAAGTAGATTTGTTATGACAGGGATAATGCACATTAAACATTTGACTTTGTTTTTGTTGTTGACATTTCTTTTCACATTTTCTTTTTGCTTGACTTTTTGTGTTCTTTTAAACGTGTGTTAAAAGGTGTTGGTGCTTGATGCCACGTATTAGTGACACTATTGACTTGTGATGGAATTGACTTTTTTAACACAGCCTTGAATATCTCAACCAAACGTCTGTTGCAGGGACGTGATGACCTGTTTTCAGCTCCTGTAACTACAGTATATTGAGAGTGTGTAGTCTTATAGGAAATCCTGACAGTGTGTGAATGGTGCCACCTGTATGTGTGTCTCCTTCTAGATGGAAGGAGCAGAGGAGAGGGGACATGGGGACCTGGCGCTCCGGAGGACAGAGGGACAGAGCAAGGGCCGAGAGGAGAGTGTGTCCCTCTTGCTTACACACTCACTTCTGCCTGTTTCCAAGGTACTGTAATAGCACCACGGTAGTATGTTTACAATACAGCACATTTTTAACATTACGCTCAAAGCTCTAATATCAGGATTAGGATCACTACATAACGAACAGAAGGAAGTAACCCTGGCTAAGTACCCCTGGCTTAGCTTTGACAGGCCGCCACTAGTATTGGGTATGTGTGTATGCGAAAGAGAATGAGGCCCAGCCSTTCATTGCTCTTCGAAGCTGTTTTGTCACACATCAGAAGGTTCTGATAGCAGTGATAAAACGGTCAGGTAGTCTTTTGACACCCGAGGTCCCTACTGACCTGAGTGATGTTGGGTGTGTTTTCGGTTGGATGTACACTACCGGAGAAAYGTTTTACAACACCTACTCGTTCAAGGGTTTTCRTTTTCTTTTTTAAAACTTTTTTCTACGTTGTAGAATAGTAGTGAAAACATCCAAATTATGAAATGACACATGGAATCATGTGTTAAACAAATCAAAATATGTTTTATATTTGAGATTCTTCAATGTAGCCACCCTTTGCCTCGATGACAGCGTCGCACATTCTCTCAACCAGCTTCATGAGGTAGTCACCTGGAATGCATTTCAATTAACAGGTGTGCCTTTCCTACTAAATGCGTTTGAGCCAATCAGTTGTGTTGTGACAAGGTGGGGGGTATACAGAAGATAGACCTATTTGGTAAAAGACCAAGAACAGCTCAAATAAGCAAAGAGAAACGACAGTCCATCATTACTTTAAGACATGAAGGTCAGTCAATCCGGATTTCAAGAACTTTGAAAGTTTCTTCAAGCGCAGTCGCAAAAACCATCAAGAGCTATGATGAAACTGGCTCTCATGAGGACCGCTACAGGAAAGGYAGACCCAGAGTTTCCTCTGCTGCAGAGGATAAGTTCATTAGTTACCAGCCTTAGAAATTGCAGCCCAAATAAATACTTCACAGAGTTCAAGTAGCAGACACATCTCAACATTAACTGTTCAGAGGAGACTGTGTGAATCAAGGCTTCATGGTCGAATTGCTGCAAAGAAACCACTACTAAAGGACACCAATAAGAAGAAGACTTGCTTGGGCCAAGAAACACTAGCAATGGACATTAGACTGGTGGAAATTTGTCTTTTGGTCTGATGATTTTTGGTTCCAACCGCCATGTCTTTGTGAGACGCAGTGTGGGTGAATGGATGATCTCCGCATGTGTAATTCCCACCGTAAAGCATGGAGGAGGAGGTGTGACGGTGTGGGTATGCTTTGCATGTGACACTGTGATTTATTTGGAATTCAAGGCACACTTAACTAGCATGGTTACCACAGTATTCTGCAGCTTTTTGACCAAGAAGGAGAGTGATGGAGTGCTGCGTCAGATGACCTGGCCTCCACAATCCCCCGACCTTTACCCAACTGAGATGGTTTGGGATGAGTCGGACCGCAGAGTGAAGGAAAATCAGCCAACAAGTGCTCAGCATATTTGGGATCTCCTTCAAGACTGTTGGAAAAGCATTCCAGGTGAAGCTGGTTCAGAGAATGTTGGTTGAGAGAGTGTACAAAGCTGTCATCAAGGCAAAGGGTGGCTATTTGAAGAATTTCAAATATAAAATATATTTGATTTAACACTTTTGGTTACTACATGATTGCATATGTGTTATTTTGTAGTTTTGATATCTTCACTATTATTCTACAATGTAGAAAATAGTCAAAATAAAGAAAAACCCTTGAATGAGTAGGTGTTCTAAAACTTTTGACCGGTACTGTAGATCTATGCAGTGGTTGGTCAAACAGGTTGTTCTTGAAGCATCTTTTGTAACCACTTAACACCACTTTCACCCTTCTATTCCTTAAAGACTGGGCCCAATTTAATCTCTTGCAGCTGAAGTGAAATCACACTGTTGAAGTGGATCATAGATGTGAAGATCATCTCACCCACATGCCCACTCTCATCTCACCCACTCTTGTGAACGTTGTCATTGGATATTGACACAATAGTGTGTGTGTGTCCAGGGCTTTACTGATGGCTCCATCCTCCCGGAGGATCTTGGACAGGAAGAGGACGAACCCGAGCTGATCCTGGACGGTAGCTTCCCTCGCTACACCTCACCTTTGACCCCTGCCTTAACCATTAACCCCACCCCCACCTTGACCACTAGGAGCCTTAACCCCACCCCAACTCCCACCTTGACGCCCAGCCCAATGGGAGAGGAGAGGGAGATGGCCGTGGATGATGAAGAGGAGGTTGGAGTGGAGGTGGAGGTTAGGGAGGGGCAGGTGGTGGACTCCTACCCCAGAAAACCCCCACCTTCGTGGGGAGAGTGGGAGAGAGACAACGGAGGCCCCGTCCTGCCGGCCTCTGTCCACTCTGGAGCTCAGGAAAAGGTGAGTGCTCTACTGTGTTGTGCGCTGGCAGGTCAGGCAAGAGATGTCTGGCTTCCTTCCACCTCTACATCTGACCAACAGGGTACGGCTGTAACACACCTGACTCAGCTCATCTCATGCAGTCTTCAAGACCACTGTTACTATTCAATCAGTATTATGTTCCGAAATAATGCTACACATCACAGTGCGTCCCGTTATTATTTAGGTAAGTGTGTCTGGGGACAGGATGATACCATTTTAGTTTTGCCCTCCTAAACAGGTGGAGGAGGTGGAGGAGATGCCCAATCCAGACCTGCAGCCCAGAGCCCTTCTTGACCAGCTCACTCTGGGTCAGTCTGTGGACTCCTGGGTGGAGACGGGTGGGGACAGTGAGGCAGACTCAGACTCCAGGAACGGAGGATCAGAACTCACCCTGACTGACACGGACACCGAGTCAGTACCTCTCTCTCTCTCTCTCTCTCGCTCTCACTCACATTCTGACACCTATTTACCCACAACAATTGATTTCTACAAAAATGTGGGTGAGAAGTTGAACCAATACTGCGGGTGTTTCAAAAAATACCTGAAATCATATCATAATAATAGTAATATACGCCATTTAGCAGGCACTTTTTTTTTGTAAACTGCCTTGAGTGTTCATTGACGTCATATCTCGTCTTCAGTGGGTTGAGTAAGATTTACATGCAATTACATGTATCTTTGAGGTAATGGATTCATTTCCTTTTCATCTGCTGATAAATTGGTCTGCACATCCTGGCTCTCTAGTGGGCTTAGCGCCCCCTCTGCTGGTAAAAGGGTGGTATAGCAGGCAATGACCCCAGTGATACTGCCTTTAATWTTTATTTTTTTAAGTAGGCATTGCGGTTAAGAACAAATTCTTATTTTACAGTTATAGCAAGAATAAAGTAATTTGATATACAGTGCCTTCGGGAAGTATTCAGACCTCTTGACATTTTCCACATTTTCTTACGTTACAGCCTTATTCTAAAATGGATTAAATATAAACATTTTCTCAGCAATCTACACACAATACCCCACAATGAAAAAGCAAAAAAAAAGGGTTTTGGAACTTTTTGCAAATGTATAAAAAAACAAAAAACATATCTTATTTCCATAAGTATTCAGACCGTTTGCTATGAGACTTGAAATTGAGCTCAGGTGCATGCTGTTTCCATTTGACCATCTTTGAGATGTTTCTACAACTTGATTGGAGTCCACCTGTGGTAAATTCAATTGATTGGACATGATTTGGTCGAAGGAATTGTACGTTGAGCTCCGAGACAGGATTGTGTCAAGGCACAGATCTGGGGAAGGGTACCATAACATTTCTGCAGCATTGAAAGTCCCCAAGAACATAGTGGCCTCCATCATTCTTAAATCGAAGAAGTTTGGAACCACCAAGACTCTTCCTAGAGCTGGCCACCCGGTCAAACTGAGCAATSGGGGWAGAAGGGCATTSGTCAGGGAGGTGACCAAGAACCAGATGGTCACTCTGACAGAGCTCCAMAATTTTTCTGTGTAGATGGAAGAACCTTCCAGAAGGACAGCCATCTCTGCAGGACTCCAGCAATCAGGCCTTTTTGGTAGTGGCCAGACGGAAGKCACTCCTCAGTAAAAGGCACATGACAGCCCGCTTAGAGTTTGKCCAAATCAAATTTTATTAGTCACATACGCAGATGTTATTGCYGGTGTAGTGAAATGCTTGTTTTCCTAGCTCCAACAGTGCAGTAGTAGCTAACGATTCACAACAATACACACACATCTAAAAGTAAAAGAAGGGAATCAAGAAATATATACATATTAGATTGAGCAATGTCGGAGTGGCATCAACTAAAATACTGTAGAATATAATACAGTATATACAAATTAGATGAAAGGRGCCTAAAGGACACTCAGACCATGAMAAACAAGATTCTCTGGTCTGATGAAACCAAGATTGAACTCTTTGGCCTGAWTGCCAAGTGTCACGTCTGGCGGAAACCAGGCACCGCTCATCACCTGGCCAATACCATCCCTACGGTGAAGCATAGTGGTGGCAACATCATGCTGTGGGGATGTTTTTCAGTGGCAGGGACTGGGAGACTAGTCAGGATCGAGGCAAAGATGAACGGAGCAAAGTACAGAGAGATCCTTGATGAAAACCTTACTCTACAGCGCTCAGGACCTCCAACTGGGGTGAAGGTTCACCTTCCAACAGGACAACGACACTAAGCACACAGCCAAGACAACGCAGGAGTGGCTTCGGGACAAGTCTCTGGGTATCCTTGAGTGGCCCAGCCAGAGCCCGGACTTGAAGCCGATCGAATATCTCTGGAGAGACCTGAAAATWGCTGTGTAGCGAGGCTCCCCATCCAACCCGACAGAGCTTGAGAGGATCTGCAGAGAAGAATGGGGAAACTCCCAAAATACAGGTGTGCCAAGCTTSTAGCGTCATACCCATGAAGACTRGAGGCTGTAATCGCTGCTTCAACAAAGTACTGAGTAAAGGGTRGGAATACTTATGTAAATGTCATATTTCRATTTTTGTTTTGTTTTAATACATTTGCAAACATTTCCAAAAACCTGTTTCTGCTTTGRCATTATGGGGGTGTTGTGTGTAGATTGCGGGGAAAAGCTGTAACCTATTAAAATGTGCAAACGGTCAAGGCGTCTGAATACTTTCTGAATGCACCGTAGCTGCTAAACATTCTGTATCTGCAACTGAGTCTATGTAAACCTCCYATTGTCTTCCAATATCCCTCCCACGAAAGCATCCCCCATCCCAAAAGACGGTGTTGTCCCTGACGAAACATAACAAAACAAATGGTAAAGCAAAAAAATAACATAGATATAGAGGAATAAATTAGATAGTACTGAGGACAGTAAGACCGGGAAAATCAACAGATGCCCATAAACCCGGTGGRTAACTGTTACATGTGCGCTCCTTTGGGTCCCTCGGACCAGGATTGGGAAATAKTGGGATAGGAAAATTCGGGGATGCCAAATTTGCATTCAGCCCTTGCAATCACACACACATTCTTCTGAACCTTTACTTATGAATTTGTTCCACCTTTTTATGTGCAAACTTTCCGCAGTAATAGAGCTTTGGCCCGACACATCACAAGAGGTTTCTAACACTACATGAAAACAGAATACATTTGTGGTTTGATCTCCGCAAGCGTTCTCAACCACAAAGCACTTTCAAATCCCACTCAGCCCAATTTCACAGTGCAGGATCAAGTACGAAGCCGATATCGCGGTCTTGAGCAGTTCCTTTTTGAATTTTTCTCCTCTCGTCCGATTTCTATTAAACCAAAAAGAGCCCAAAGGAAGTTTTGACTTCTCCTCACGTCCCTAACAGCCTCATTCATACTCGCAATCGTGGTTTTGACCGCATCTCTTGCCGCGTGAGATGAATATCGAATTCATTTATCAGCTCTCTCTTCAGGACTGGGAATTGCTAGGGACCTTAGATACTTAGGTGCCGATACAATATGTATCYCGATTCTCACAATTCTATATGCATTTCGATTCGATACTGCGATTTGATGTTAAAAGCATATTGCTCAGTATATCTGCTGCAGAAAGACGAGAGTGCATGAGAAAATGAGTTTTGATCAGTCATGGAAGTAAAAGTGCTGAAAACATGTTGGCTCACTATTTATAAAGATTGAGGCCAAGCTATAGGATGCAAAATACCGGTCTTTTGGTGCAGGTACAGCCGACTAGCGCTAGCTAACACTGAAGTGACACAAGTACCCACACATATTCAAACGTGACGCTGTTATTTTCAGTGCTACCGGTCMCAATTCCACTTTGTATCTGCACAGTTCTTCCTCTAAATGTGTTTTTGTCAACTTTTCTGTGGAAATTGTTCAAAGTAGTCATTGTGRGTAGAGTTCTATGGTTTGTTAAACTTTGAAGTCAATGTTTTTTGTTTGGTATATATTTTAAAGGCATACCTCGGGATTTTGTACTTCGCCAGAGTCAGACGGTGGATTCCATTTTTATTTCTCTGCGTGCAGTTTGAAGGAAGTTGTTAACTAGCGTTAGCGCAATGACTGGAAGTCTACGATATCTGCTAGTTAGCAATGGCATGCAAAACTTCCTCTGACTTCCTTCATACTGGATGCAGAGACATAAAAATTATATGCACGAGTTTACCTGTCTCTAGGGAAGTAGATAACGGGCTTAAATGACAACATCCCGACGTATCCCCTTTGAAGTGAAAAATCTGTCTCGCAGCATAATCCCATTATCGTGGAATTGCCCATATCCTCATGCGCCACATACACATACGGTATCATACTCCATATGCACACCTACAACTTCAGAACGTAAAAGAACAGTGTATTGTATTAAAGTACATATTTCTGGGACAATATAATGATTGATTGATCGACCTAATGGTTGATTTGTTCTCCTGTAGCTCGGTGCGTTTGGTTGACACGGAGAGGAGGAAGAGGAGGGGCCAGGGTGGAGGAGGKGGACACAGGTAGGAGAACACAACACATCTGTAGAGACAGGTTCATTAAATTCCCTTCATACGCTACATTCACCATCGACCCTCTGGTTTTCATGAAACCTTTATTGTATGTAATGTATGCRGTTCGAGGTTTAGAGACCTTGCAGTGGTCAGCGGGAAACAGGCGGCGTGTAGATACAGGAAAATAGAACATACAGGGACAACAGAGTTGGTGGTCGACAACATTTTGCGTGTTTTGCTCTTAGTGATCTACCTGAGAGGGAGGAAGGAGAGGGAGAGGAAACCCCTGCGTTCAGCCACTGGGGACCGCCACGCAGGTGAGTGTCTCTGCTGTATTACAGACAGTGTCTTTTCAATGAGAACCTGAACAGATGCTCTTTAGCAGAGGCGTAACGGTTCACTAAAATGGGTAGTTGGGATCATGGGTGCGCCTGATTTTGGACGAGCAGAATTTGAAACCGTGCCTTATTCACCAATATTGGCACACCTGTGCCTATCTCCCCTCAGCAATTTAGAATGCACTGTGACCGGACAAAATCCTGCGTCGGTGTCATTATTATGGATTATAAAATTCAGCTAGTTTGTGGTTTCTGCCTGCATAATCTTGGAAACCCACAACTAAAATATTCTGTAATTGCATCAGATGCTTGATTAAGTTGACAGGGGAGACGCGTTAGAAAAGATACTAAAACGAGGAGCAGAAGCAGGAAGCGGAGCGGTAGCTCCACCCCCCCCCCCCCCRCTCTCTTTGCAAGTTCCGGACAAGTCTAATGGACAAATGATTTCGCATGCGAGGCTGTCCAATATCATGAATATAGTCTTAAATAAATTAGTTGATGAACGACGCCGTTTACCTGTGACTATATTTCGGATATAGCATTGTCTGTTATGCCTTATTTCTTGGGGTAGACAATGATCAATTCAAATCAGATGCACATATAGGTCATTATCAATAAAACTTCACAATACGGTGCAGAGCATTCGATTTGGCTGCTGGGGGGCCAGCTTCTCTAAAACCATTAACAACTACGTGCCGTTTTCAAGGGATTGTCCGATTTATTCCAACGCAAAACAATTGCGCCCATTTAGGTCTGTCAGAGTTATACAGCATGTAACTGCATGTTTTTCATGATCAGTAAACATCAATTGGTCATTTATTTTCAGATACGTGATGGTAGCCTATCCATTTGGCATATGGCATGTAGCTAGCCAGCTAAGCAAACAGCATGTCATTTAGCTTTTGATAAGAGCTTGATCGGCAAGTCCTCATCCTGGTAAAGTTGTCAGTCGGAGTACTGTCATCACCACTAATATACTGTTGGTCCCATGTTTCATGAGCTCAAATAAAAGATCCCAGAAATTTTCKATTTCTACAAAATGCTTATTTCTCTCAAATTGCGTGCACAAATTTCTTTGTAGCCCTGTCAGTGAGCATTTCTCCTTTGCCAAGATAATCCATTCACCTGACAGGTGTGGCATATCAAGAAGCTGATTAAACAGCTTGATTATTACACAGGTGGAACTTGTGCTGGGGGCAATAAAAGGCCACTCTCAAATGTGCAGTTTTGTCACATAACACAATGCCACATATGTCTCAAGTTGAGGGAGTGTGGAATTGGCATGCTGACTGCAGGAATGTTCACCAGAGCTGCAGAGAATTGAATGTTTATTTCTCTACCATTTGCCGCCTCCAATGTAATTTTAGAGAATTTGGCAGTATGTCCAACCGGCGTCACAAACGCAGACCACGTGTAACCACGCCAGCCCAGGACCTCCACATCCTGCTTCTTCACATGTGCGATTGTCTGAGACCAGCCACCCGGACAGCTGATGATACTGTGTAAAAAAGAAAGCCCATTTGTGGGGAGAAGCTGACTCTGATTGGCTGGGCCTTGCTCTCCAATTGACTGATTTTCTTATATGAACTGTAAAGCCATCTAGTTTATCTCTTGAAAGTTTGTTTAACTAGCCATATTGAAGTGATCTGTTATAAGCGAGCTAGCCAATTTGACGTAGTCCATCAAGCAATCGTGATGAAACACTCTTTTAAAAGCAATATTGAACAGGGGATAACATTAGCTAACTTTGCTAGGCAGGCCTACGTTGGTCGGAGAACAAAAGTACATTAGGTTTAGTACTAGGACTAGACAACTGTATAAAGTTTCTACCGGTAGCTCGCGAAGTAAACCTAGTCAACTAACAGAACATCTGCAAATGCGTCCTTATGTTGCTTGACAGGCAGAGCCCACAAAGTATGGGAAATTAGCCTAAACCGCTCAAACTTGTCAGGTTTAGTTAACTTTTATTTTATATCACTCAAATATCCAATTAATGTGGGCCAATAATGAGCAGTATGGTCAGACTACTTGTATACTACTCTACAGGTAAATCAGCAATTGGCCACCAGGTGTCACAAAAGCAAATAAATGGATATTCCACACAAATAAAGACTATAATAACCGTTTCCAAAATGTCTACATAAGCGTTTTCCATACAATTGTAATTCAACCATAAATCAACAAATATAAGTTTTGGTTTATTTGCTTTTCTAATATACAAAATAGGGTAACACTTTACATGACGCCGTGTCATTACACGTGATTTCACAGTCATAACCATGTCATATGTCGTAACAGCTGACATAACAGGTCATAAACCTGTTATAAAATGGTCATGACACTATCATGATCCATATATTTAGACTATCTTGTCACACAGTGCGTTATTTTATGGCACCTCCGTAAGTGTCAACCCACATTTATTCAAGTACATTTTTTTCCCTGACAAGAAGTTTCCTTTCATTTTGAAAGTTAGTTTCTCAATTCCTTTTGTTGTAATGAATTCTTTAGTCATGTTTTTTTTTTTTTCATCGTATTTTAAACAACTTGTAGAAAATACGCTGTACGACACTGTCATGAAGCGTTACGACCATCCTGTGTCACTTTACTTGGACTAAGAAAGTGCAGTTGATGACTGTCAAGAAGCATTATGACCATCGTATTCATTTAAGCCAGATAGGCCTATCACGTACATGCCCTTATATCAGTCATCAGTCAAAAAGAGGGTGTCTTGTCCTGCTCCTGAAATCTGCTCCTGTGTTCATCCCAGTCATCAGCAACAGCATTGCAATAGGTGCGTGTCTGACATCAAAATGTGCACAATTATAACGATAATTTCGTATGGTCAATTAAAAAAATAGATGTATTTAACATTAACACACTGTTGACAAGTAGGCTACGGTGTAATCTGATGTTTTGCTGGTGTGGTAGGTTCTGGGGGTTTTGACACTCTTATATAGGTGTCATAACCAGCCATAAAATAACGCAATATATGTCACAAAGGTCTAAATATAATGGTCACGACAGTGTTATGACCATATTATGACAGGTTATGACAAGTTATGTCAGCTGTTATGACGGTGTCATAATGTGTTATGACGCCGGATGTGAAGTAAAAGCATTACCCAAAATAGCTCTAAACAGCCCGACGTGATATCTTTGTCAAATAAGCCTCCTTATCTGAGCTGACCCCCCCCCCGCCCTCGTTGTTTTGGATTAGGTTAACTGCCCTGGTGGTTGAGTCTTCTGATAAGAATCTACGAGACAGTTGGCTAGCGATTCATCAAAATGGATGAACACTGAAGATGATCTATTCAAATCCTCAGTTTATAAAGGAGGTAGTTTGACTGGTGACGCAGTCTATTTAGACGGGCGCTCACACGCAAACAAAATGTTACAACTTAGTTATTGACGCTAGTATGTGATTTATATCACAGTTAAAAGAGAAGTCAAGCTCATGGTCTCTCTAGTAGGGTACCTCCGTCTGTGTGTGTGTGTGTGTGTGTGTGTGTGTGTGTGTGTGTGTGTGTCGTGCACGCCTGACTTGACTCGAAGATATTAAATGTCCCTTTTCTTTTTTTTGTACAAAATGAATGTAGGCAAGGTTGCCTGAGTGATAGAGATCACAGGCTTGGTGTGTTTGTGTGCATAGGCGTGTTTGTGTGTGCGTGTTTGTGTACTTACCCTGGCCCACGTGCTTCCAGAGTGGAGGTGTGGCAGGAAGAGGGCGAGTCCCTTGGCATAAGCATTGTGGGCGGGCACAGCGTCATCAAGAGACTGAAGAATGGAGAGGAACTCAAGGGCATCTTCATCAAACAGGTGACGCCGTTCTCCCCACCTCACTCCCTCACTCCCTCCCTCTTTTAAGCCTAAAGCTACAGTCAGTGATTTGTGAAGCGGTGTAACAAAAGAATAATGGGAACCCTTTTTCTTTTTTCTTTTTTAAATCCCAGAATGTAGCTTTACGTCGGTGTACTGATGCAGATATTTATTTTGAACTTGTCTCCTTGTATGTTTTGTAGAAAACATTTATGAATGAATTAAATGAACAGGTACTGCCGGAGAGCCCAGCGGGACGCACTTGCGTGCTGAAGACCGGGGACAAGATATTGCAGGTGAGGAGGGGAACACTATCACAACGCTAAAGCAATGACACAGCAATGATACAGGAATGCTAATTCAACACTGTAGCAACGGTAGTGGAACACTACTTACGACACCATGTCAATGCTACAGAAATGTAAATGCAACGTCACAACGATTCCGGACAGGTTGGTGTGACCTCTGTTTGTATCCTCTCTCTCTCTCTCTCTCCTGTCGTGTTTTCTCTCTCTCTCTCTCTCTGTCGTGTTTTCTCTCTCTCTCTCCCTCTGTCGTGTTTTCTCTCTCCCTCTGTCGTGTTTTCTCTCTCCCTCTGTCGTGTTTTCTCTCTCCCTCTGTCGTGTTTTTCTCTCTCCTCTGTCGTGTTTTCTCTCTCCCTCTGTCGTGTTTTCTCTCTCTCTGTCGTGTTTTTCTCTCTCTCTGTCGTGTTTTCTCTCTCTCTCTGTCGTGTTTTTCTCTCTCCCTCTGTCGTGTTTTCTCTCTCTTCTGTCGTGTTTTCTCTCTCTCTGTCGTGTTTTCTCTCTCTCTCTCTCTCTGTCGTGTTTCTCTCTCTGGTCGTGTTTTCTCTCTCTCTGTCGTGTTTTCTCTCTCTCTGTCGTGTTTCTCTCTCCTGCGTGTTTTCTCTCCTTCTCTGTCGTGTTTTCTCTCTCTGTCGTGTTTTCTCTCTCTCTGTCGTGTTTCTTCTCTCTGTCGTGTTTTCCTCTCTCTGTGTTTCTCTCTCTCTGTCGTGTTTTCTCTCTCTCTCTGTCGTGTTTTCTCTCTCTCTGTCGTGTTTTCTCTTCCTCTGTCGTGTTTTCTCTCTCTCTGTCGTGTTTTCTCTCTCTCTGTCGTGTTTTCTCTCTCTCTGTCGTGTTTTCTCTTCTCTGTCGTGTTTTCTCTCTCTCTCTCTCTGTCGTGTTCTCTCTCTCTCTCTGTCGTGTTTTCTCTCTCTCTCTCTGTCGTGTTTTCTCTCTCTCTCTCTCTGTCGTGTTTTCTCTCTCTCTCTCTCTGTCGTGTTTTCTCTCTCTCTCTCTCTGTCGTGTTTTCTCTCTCCTCTCTCTGTCGTGTTTCTCTCTCTCTCTCTCTGTCGTGTTTTCTCTCTCTCTCTCTCTGTCGTGTTTTCTCTCTCTCTGTCGTGTTTCTCTCTCTCTGTCGTGTTTTCTCTCTCTTGCGTGTTTCTCTCTCTCTGTCGTGTTTTCTCTCTCTCTCTCTCTGCTCGTGTTTTCTCTCTCTCTCTCTCTCTGTCGTGTTTTCTCTCTCTCTCTCTCTGTCGTGTTTTTCTCTCTCTCTCTCTCCTGTCCGTGTTTTCTCTCTCTCTCTCTCTTCTGTCGTGTTTTCTCTTCTCTCTCTCTCTGTCGTTTTTCTCTCTCTCTCTCTGTCGTGTTTTCTTCTCTCTCTCTGGTCGTGTTTTCCTCTCTCTCTCTCGTCGTGTTTTCTCTCTCTCTCTGTCGTGTTTTCTCTCTCTCTCTCTGTCGTGTTTTTCTCTCTCTCCCTCTGTCGTGTTTTCTCTCTCTCTCTCTGTCGTGTTTTCTCTCTCTCTCTCTGTCGTGTTTCTCTCTCTCTCTCTGTCGTGTTTCTCTCTCTCTCTCTGTCGTGTTTTCTCTCTTCTCTCCTGTCGTGTTTTTCTCTCTCTTCTGTCGTGTTTCTCTCTCTCTCTCTGTCGTGTTTTCTCTCTCTCTCGCTGTCGTGTTTTCTCTCTCTCTCTCGTCGTGTTTTTCTCTCTCTGTCGTGTTTTCTCTCTCTGTCGTGTTTTCTCTCTCTGTCGTGTTTTCTCTCTCTGTCGTGTTTTCTCTCTCTGTCGTGTTTTCTCTCTCTGTCGTGTTTTTCTTCTCTGTCGTGTTTTCTCTCTCTGTCGTGTTTTCTCTCTTCTGTCGTGTTTTCTCTCTCTCTCTCTGTCGTGTTTTCTCTCTCTCTCTCTGCGTGTTTCTCTCCTCTCTCTCTGTGTTTCTCTCTCTTGTCGTGTTTCTCTCTTCTTTCTCTGTCGTGTTTTCTCTTCTCTCTCTCTGTCGTGTTTTCTCTCTCTCTCTCTGTCGTGTTTTCTTCTCTCTCTCTCTGTCGTGTTTTCTCTCTCTCTCTCCTGTCGTGTTTTCTCTCTCTCTCTGTCGTGTTTTTCTCTCTCTCTCTCTGTCGTGTTTTCTCTCTCTCTCTCTGTCGTGTTTTCTCTCTCTCTCTCTGTCGTGTTTTCTCTCTCTCTCTCTGTCGTGGTTTCTCTCTCTCTCTCTGTCGTGGTTTCTCTCTCTCTCTCTGTCGTGGTTTCTTCTCTCTCTCTCTGTCGTGGTTTCTCTCTCTGTCGTGGTTTCTCTCTTGTCGTGGTTTCTCTCTCGTCGTGGTTTCCTCTCTCTGTCGTGGTTTCTCTCTCTGTCGTGGTTTCTCTCTCTGTCGTGGTTTCTCTCTCTGTCGTGGTTTCTTCTCTCTGTCGTGGTTTCCTCTCTCTGTCGTGGTTTCTCTCTCTGTCGTGGTTTTCTCTCCTGTCGTGTTTCTCTCTCTGTCGTGGTTTCTCTCTCTCTGTCGTGGTTTCTCTTCCTGTCGTGGTTTCTCTCTCTGTCGTGGTTTCTCTCTCTGTCGTGGTTTCTCTCTCTGTCGTGGTTTTCTCTCTCTGTCGTGGTTTTCTCTCTCTGTCGTGGTTTCTCTCTCTGTCGTGGTTTCTCTCTCTGTCGTGGTTTCTCTCTGTCGTGGTTTCTCTCTCTGTCGTGGTTTCTCTCTCTGTCGTGTTTCTCTCTCCTGCGTGGTTTCTCTCTCTCGTGTTCTCTTCTGTCGTGGGTTTCTCTCTCTCTCCCTCTGTCGGGGTTCTCTCTCTCTCCCTCTGTCGTGGTTTCTCTCTCTCTCTCTGTCGTGGTTCTCTCTTCTCTCTGTCGTGGTTTCTCTCTCTCTCTCTCTGTCGTGGTTTCTCTCTCTCTCTTGTCGTGGTTCTCTCTTCGTCTGTCGTGGTTTCTCTCTCTGTCGTGGTTTCTTCTCTCTGTCGTGGTTTCTCTCTCTCGTCGTGGCTCTCTCTGTCGTGGGCATCTCTCTGTCGTGGGCACTCTCTCTGTCGTGGGCACTCTCTCTCTGTCGTGGGCACTCTCTCTGTCGTGGTTTTCCTCTCTCTCCCTCTGTCGTGGTTTCTCTCTCTCTCCCTCTGTCGTGGTTTCTCTCTCTGTCGTGGTTTCTCTCTCTGTCGTGTTCTCTCTCTCTGTCGTGGTCCTCTCTGTCGTGGTTTCTCCCTCTGTCGTGGTTTCTCTTCTCTCCCTCTGTCGTGGTTTCTCTCTCTGTCCGTGGTTTCTCTCTCTCTCCTCTGTCGTGTTTCTCTCTCTCTCCCTCTGTCGTGGTTCTCTCTCTCTCTTGTCGTGGTTTCTCTCTCTGTCGTGGTTCTCTCTCTGTCGTGGTTTCTCTCCTGTCGTGTTTCTCTCTCTGTCGTGGTTTCTCTCTCTGTCGTGGTTTCTCCCTCTGTCTGGTTTCTCTCTCTCTCCTCTGTCGGGTTTCTCTCTCTGTCGTGGTTCTCTCTCTCTCCCTCTGTCGTGTTTCTCTCCTCTGTCGTGGTTTCTCTCTCTGTCGTGGTTTCTCTCTGTCGTGGTTTCTCTCTCTGTCGGGTTTCTTCTTCTGTCGTGTTCTCTCTCTGTCGTGGTTTCTCCTTCTGTCGTGGTTTCTCTCTCTGGTCGTTTTCTCTCTCTGTCGTGGTTTTCTCTCTCTCTCTCTCTCTGTCGTGTTTCTCTCTCTCTTCTCTCTGTCGGGTTTCCTCTCTCTCTCTCCTCTGTCGTGGTTCTCCTCTCTCTCTCCCCTGTCGTGTTTCTCCTCTCTCTCTCTCCCTCTGTCGTGGTTTCTCTCTTGCCCATTATTTAATTTTCAATACCCTTCCACTTCCATCTATTTCCTCTCACCCTCTTTCATGCTTTCCCTTTTTTATTTCTCTGTAATCTCTGTCCTTCCCTCTCTCTTTCTCCCCTCTCTATGCACACCTGTGTGTCAGGTATCAGGTGTGGACCTCCAGAACGCCAGCCATGAGG
>NC_036856.1:6633800-6673719 GCF_002910315.2 Salvelinus sp. IW2-2015 | reverse complement strand
GTGGTTTCTCTCTCCTCTCTCTTCGTGGTTTCTCTCTCCTCTCTCTGTCGGTTTCTCTCCTCTCTCGTGGGTTCTCTCTCTGTCGTGGTTTCTCCCTCGCGGTTTCTCTCTCTGTCGTGGTTCTCTGCTCTGCGTGCTCTCTCTGTCGTGGGCACTCTCTCTGTCGTGGGCACTCTCTCTGTCGTGGGCGACTTTCTCTGTCGTGCTCACTCTCTCTGTCGTGGTTTCTCTCTCTCTCCCTCTGTCTGGTTTCTCTCTCCTTCCCTCTGTCGTGGGTTCTCTCTCTGTCGTGGTTTCTCTCTCTGTCGTGGTTTCTCTCTCTGTCGGTTTCTCTCTCTGTTCGGTTTCTCCCTCTGTCGTGGTTTCTCTCTCTCTCCTGTCGTGTTTCTCTCTCTTGTCGTGTTTCTCCTTCTTCTCTCCCTCTTGTCGTGGTTTCTCTCTCTCTCCTCGTCGTGGTTTCTCTCTCTCTCTCCTCTGTCGTGGTTCTCTCTCTCTGTCGTGTTTCTCTCTCTGTCGTGTTTCTCTCTCTGTCGTGTTTCTCTCTCTCTGTCGTGGTTTCTCTCTCTGTCGTGGTTTCTCTCCTCTTGTCGTGGTTTTCTCTCTCCCTCTGTCGTGGTTTCTCTCTCTGTCGTGTTTCCTCTTCTCTCCCTCTGTCGTGTTTCTCCCTCTGTCGTGGTTTCTCTCTCGTCGTGGTTCTCTCTCTGTCGTGGTTTCTCTCTCTGTCGTGGTTTCTCTCTGTCGTGGTTCTCTCTCTTGTCGTGGTTTCTCTCCTTCTGTCGTGGTTTCTCTCTCTGTCGTCGTTTCTCTCTCTGTCGGTGGTTTCTCTCTCTCTCTCTCCCTCTGTCGTGGTTCTCTCTCTCTCTCTCCCTCTGTCGTGTTTCTCTCTTCTCTCTCTCCTCTGTCGTGGTTTCTCTCTCTCTCTCTCCCTCTGTCGTGTTTCTCTCTCTCTCTCTCCCTCTGTCGTGGTTTCTCTCTTGCCCATTTATTTAATTTTTCAATACCCTTCCACTTTCCATCTATTCCTCTCACCCCTCTTCTCATGCTTTCCCTTTTTTTTTCTTTTAATCTCTGTCCTTCCCTCTCTCTTTCTCCCCCTCTCTATGCACACCTGTGTGTCAGGTATCAGGTGTACCTCCAGAACGCCAGCCATGAGGATGCGTCCAGGCCATCAAGGCAGCTCCCAGTCCCGTGGTCTTCATCGTCCAGAGCCTCACTGCCACGCCGCGGGTAAACACACCACACACACACACACACACACACGTCTGTGTGTACCCACATAGGTACACACGCGCGCACACAGGAGCACAACCCAAAATATACTTTGATGTCCCTCTGATGCTCAAGTGGTTGTCTTTTGAAAGGCAGAGGTACCCATGCCCCCTCTTTGCCTTAGAGAAATTGGTTTGGTGGCGTTCACACCACGTTTCCTCTGCTCCCTTGAGGTTGTACTTTCTGTCAGAATGTCTTGTAGTTGGTTTGTTATTTCGGGCTGGTGCTTGGTGTCTGTCCTCTAAGCATGAATGGCGTTTGACGCTCTTCTGTGTGCGTGTTTGTGTGTGTGTGTGTGTGTGTTGCGCGCGCACCTATGTCTGCATGTGTCTTTCTCTTTCCAGCCTGTCTCGCTAACCGCGCCCAGTTACAACAAACACAAGGCAAAGAGGAGAGTCATGCGGTAAGCAGCCCCCACTTTCTGACAACATTTTCTGGTGGTGGAAATGTGGCGGGCTTGGTTATATCTTCTGAAATAGTTCAACTCTGTCGTTTGTGTGTGAGACCATTTCTCTAATTACAATTATTATTATTTTTTTACTGTTGATGTCTTTGCTTTAGCAACAGTGGCCTTGTCATTCATGCTAATAAAGTTTCTCAGAGAGAGAGGAGGTAGGAGAGGAGGTAGAGGAGAGGAGGTAGGGAAGGAGGTAGAGAGAGGAGGTAGAGAAGGAGGTAGAGAGAGGGAGGTAGAGAGGAAGAGAGGAGGTAGAGAGAGAAGGTAGAGAGAGGAGGTAGAGAGAGGAGGTAGAGAGAGGAGGTAGAGAGAGGGGAGAGTTTCGACACTACGACCCAGCTTCAGGAAATGACTGATCTCAATCGAGAGCCAATCAAGTCTCATCACTCTAACTTCCCTAGCGAGACTAGCTTGATTACGACACCGTCAGCCGGCAATTAATTGAAACCTTAATCATTTGGCTTTAACAGACCCAGATTTGATTTCTATTAGGGTCACGTCCGCCTCTGGAGGACGAAGGACTGTTAAACACAACGAGGAAGACGTTTAATTACATTGAGATACTATGATTACCTTCTTTACTCCTGTGTCCCAAGTCCAACTGTGGACTACAGTGTCTATCTCCCTCTGGGTAATGTGGGAGGAGGGAAGTGTATGAGATGGATGGGGACCTACACTGCCAGTGAGCGATGTTCGGGAACGTTAGGGAATTGACCCCATTTTAGAGGTCTGAGAATGTAGACAAGGAGCACTTTCACATTTCAGCACATGTACAGCATAGTTACATTTCCCAAACACTTTATTGCGATAGGGAGATGCTTGAGTGCTGTCGGGCAGATTCACACACACGCGCGCCACATTTCATCCTCCTTCCCTTTTCCCTCACTCCTGGAGGCGCAGGCCCTCTCTCTTCTCCTGTTTTTTTGTCCTTCTCCAAGGCTGCTCTTTGACATTTCCGAGGACAGGGTCACCTCTCATCTTGGGTGAACACTTCCTCAAGCAGAGAGGTAGACGTTCAAGTCACCTGTACGGTTCCTTCCGATTCGGTGCAGATGAATGGTAGGAGGTGAGGAAGAAAGCTACTTTCGACTCTGTCGGGGATGGATCACTTTGATCCTGACAGCCGTAACACCGGTTCTATGAACTAAGCTGCGCATTTAGTTGGCTACTTTAAAAATAAACGAAATCCACAGCAGGCGGCTTTTTAATTGGGTGGCGGGCTGGTTCTGGCCCGCGGGGCAGTAGTTGTCCTGTGTCTACCCTAGCCCCACACCTGTGATTCATATCTTTGGTGTTTCTGAGAAGCATGGTGTCTTTGCCCTAATCTGCAGAACGCAGCAGTAGGAGGCGCCCCTCCCCCGATGAGACTCCCCCCGCCCTACCGGCCCCCCAGTCAGCTGACAGAGGAGCAGGACGAGGAGCTGGAGGAGGCCAAAGGTCAGTCTTTGCTCTCTCGACCAATCGTAAACTGTGTTGCCTCTCTGACCAGTTGTCAACTGTGTTCTTGGGTACGTCCAATGAAAACTTTGCCTTGGTGTGTGTGTGTGTATATAAGCCTTAAAGGGATAGTTCACCTAAACAGCATTACTTGAATATTTATTGGATCTTGGAAAGTCATTTGAGCATTTGGTTAAACTATCCTTTTAAGTGAAAGTCAATCAACTGTCCCTATCTGGCTCTGAGCTCCACTCTATTGTCCTGGTCCCTTCAGACTTCAGACCCTCCATTAGTGGTGTTGACGGGGGTTCAGCTAGCCTGGATTCCCGCAAGGTAAACAATGGTGAAACGGAGCATTATAGTTGGATTCCAGGCTAGACTTCCAGCACCCATACAATGCCAAAGTGCTTTAAGCCCCCGGTGTAAAAACACTACACAAACCCAATCTATACTTACAGTGTGTTCCCTAGTCACCTCCTCCGCCAATTTCCCAACAACCAAGAAAGTCAGTGAAGCTGGAACTCTTAGGGAATGGAGGTGAGCTCATTGCTGTGTTTACGTTCCAACGCTTCCCCTCCCCTGAGGTATTGAAGTGGGTGACTAACGTCTGTCTGTCCGGTGGGCCCCGAAGGGTTGCCTCTTTCAGTGGCTCCTCCACATGGGAGAGCGCACGCACAAATACCACGCACACACACGTTATAAAAGCTTTTCCTTCTGACAACTTGTGGGGCGAGATGAGGTAAAGGTTGGAGTCGTCTCCACCGCAATCAATGCTACATTCATTCAGTAGATGTCACAGTGATGGTCGAAATGGAATTGTTAGGAAGGACTGGTACATTTTAAGACTTTCTTGAATTATATTTTTTTGCCAGACACACACACACARGTTTGTTCGCATGTAATGGGGGAATTTGCAGTCGCCTCTGCTACCATCATTTCTGCTTTAGTTCTGTAAATGTTAGCTCAAGCTTTTAAATGGCATTGTAAAGACGGGTACAGCGATGGAGCGGAACGTGTGTGGGACTATGGACATTGGCAAACACTGATCCTAGATCAGGACCATGGGCGGTAAATGGAAGGGCTGCGCTGGGGACGAACTGCCACGGCACACTGATTCCAGACCTGTGTTCAAATACTATTCGTAAACGTTGAAATACTTTGAGCATTCGCTCGAATCTGCCTTACTCCAAGGGTTTGCCGTTTTGTGACTATGCTGTTGGCCCGTTACGCCAGGTAAGGTCCATTGAGCACAGATAAAGCGTGACTATGCCGTTGGCCTGTTAAGCTAGGTAAGGTCCATTGAGCACAGATAAAGCCATTTTGAAATMATTTTGAATAGTGTTTGAACCCAGGTGTCATGTGGAAATGAAGACTCACAGTAAATCCTCCACAAAGATGAGAGCTTGTTTGGCAACGTTTATACTACGGCACGTGGAGTGGCTCTGAATGAATACTGTGACGTAATCCCAAGAAACGTGTCCGTATAGGCTACGAGGCAGCACTCAACATCTAGTGTAGTCAAATCTAGGCCTAGAGGTACTTAATAGCTTGGCCGGAGAGTTTCGGTGGCACAAAGTTTTGCTACGTTATGCCCGAATGAATATGACCCATGTCCATGTGTATTGAATATGACCCATGTGTGTTCATTAGAGAGCACAGTAGCAAAACTTTTGCACATTGTTTTTCTTTCTTATTGGACATGGAAGTGTCCCCTGGTGTCCCAGGTCTCAATCCCTGAAAGAAGGGCTCATGTCAAAAGTAGTCCATTATGTAGGGAATAGGTTGCCATTTGGGACATTAATTTGTTTTTTATGTTGATGTAATAAAGATTTTATGAATTTGTCATGACTGGTCAGCTGTAATCATGCAATAATCACTAGAACACAAAACGTACATTAGCATAATGCCTGTTGTCCTATGCATGAATAATTTGTTTGGCCGGCTAGATAATTGCTATCAGGGACAGGCACTTCAAATAGGCATATACATCTTTTTAAAAGTCCTCCGTTATAGCTCCAAAATCGTTGTAAAATTTCATTGAATTCTACAAAATTGGCGAGACCCAAGAACCACACACAACATCCCCAGTCCATTCTCCCTTGTGATGTACGTCCCTGAGTTATAGGTTCTGGGATGCCAAAGTATTTTGGACTGAACTGATGTGTGTGTGCACTCTGAATCAATGTGTGCAGCGTTACTGTAAATGAATGGCACCATCTGGACCACGGTTCTGGTTGGAAAGAACACTGCGGGGTAGACTATTCACCAGTGGCCAGGCAATGGAGGAGGGAGAGAGAAATGTGTGTTGCAGCCAGAGCTGGCATTTATCCCAGCCTGGCAACATGTCTTCTAGCTGGATGAATAATTGAGGAGGCAGCCAGCGCCGTTTGGGTCCTGGATGCTGATTGACTGGAACATATCAGACAATATACCACGGATATGATGCAAAAATATTTGTTTACTGTTCTATTAATGTTGGTAACCAGTTTATAATAGCAATAAGACACCTTAGGGGTTTGTGGTATATGGCCAATATATTCCCAGCTAAGGGCTGCGTCCAGGCACTCCGCGTTGCGTCGTACAAAAGAACAACCCTTAGCTATGGCCATATACCACACCCCCTCTGGCCTTATTGATTAAATATACCACACCCCCTCGGGCCTTAATTCATTAAATATACACACCCCTCGGCCCCTTATTCATTAAATATACCACACCCCCTCGGGCTTATTGATTAAATATACCACACCCCCTCGGGCCTTATTCATTAAATATACCACACCCCTCTGGCCTTATTCATTAAATAATACCACACCCCCTCTGGCCTATATTAAATATACCACACCCCCTCTGGCCTTATTGATTAAATATCCACACCTCGGGCCTTATTGATTAAATATACCCACACCCCCTCTGGCCTTATTATTAAATATACCACACCCCCTCGCCTATAATTATTACCACCCCCTCGGCCTTATTGATTAAATATACCACACCCCCTCGGGCCTTATTCATTAAATATACCACACCCCTTGGCCTTATTCTTAAATATACCACACCCCCTCTGGCCTTATTGATTAAATATACCACCACCCTCGTGGCCTTATGATTAAATATACCACACCTCGGGCCTTATTGTTAAATATACCACACCCCTCTGGCCTTATATTGATTAAATATACCACACCCCCCTCGGCCTTATTCATTAATATACCACACCTCTCTGCCTTATTGATTAATATTACCACACCCCTCGGGCCTTATTGATTAAATATACCACACCCCCTCTGGCCTTATTGATTAATATACCACACCCCCTCGGGCCTTATTCATTAAATATACCACCACCCCTCGGGCCTTATTCATTTAAATATACCACACCCCCTCGGGCCTTATTCATTAAATATACCACACCCCTCTGGCCTTATTCATTAAATATACCACCCCCCTCTGGCCTTATTCATTAAATATACCACCCCCCCTCTGGCCTTATTCATTAAATATACCACACCCCCTCTGCCTTATTCATTAAATATACACACCCTCTGGCCTTATTGATTAAATATACCACACCCCCTCTGGCCTTATTCTTAAATATAACCACACCCCCTCGGCCTTATTGATTAAATATACCCAACCCCCGGGCCTTATTCATTAAATATACCACACCCCCTCTGGCCTTATTCATTAAATATACCACACCCCCTCTGGCTTTACTGTAACCTATAGGCTACAGAATATGCATACTATGCATGTACTGTGCATTTGGAACGTATTCAGTCCCCTTGACCTTTTCCACATTTTGTTACGTTACAGCCTTATTCTAAAATGGATAAAATAGTTTTTTCCCCCCATATCAATCCTCACACAATAGCTTACAGTGACGAAGTAAAAACAGGTTTTTAGAAATGTTAGCAAATGTATTACAAATAAATAAAACATTTTACATAAGTATTCAGACCCTTTACTCAGTACTTTGTTGAAGCACCTTTGGCAGCGATTACAGCRTRGAGTCTTCTTGGGTATGACGCTACAAGCTTGGTACACCAGTATTTGTGGAGCTTCTCCCATTCTTCTCTGCAGATCCTCTCAAMCTCTGTCAGGTTGGATGGGGAGRGTCYCTGCACAGCTGTTTCCAGGTCTCTCCAGAGATGTTTYATRGGGTTRAAGTCKGGSKTRTGGCTGAGCCACTCAAGGACATTCAGAGACTTGTTCCGAAGCCACTCCTGTGTTGTCTTGGCTGTGTGCTTAGGGTCGCTGTCCTGTTGGAAGGTGAACCTTCACCCCAGTCTGAGGTCCTCAGCGCTCTGGAGCAGGTTTTCATCAAGGATCTCTCTGTACTTTGCTCCAATCAGTTTTCTCTCGATCCTGACTAGTCTCCCACAGCATAATGCTGCCACCASAATGTTTCACCATAGGGATGATGCCAGGTTTCCTCCAGACGTGACGATTGGCATTCAGGCCAAAGAGTTCAATCTTGGTTTCATCAGACCAGAGAATCTTGTTTCCAAGCTGGCTGTCATGTGCCTTTTACTGAGGAGTGGCTTCTGTCTGGCTACTCTACCATAAAGGTGAAGTGCTGCAGAGATGGTTGTCCTTCTGGAATGTTCTCCCACAGAGCACCTCAAGAGCTCTTGTCAGAGTGACCATTGGGTTCTTGGTCACCTCCCTGACCAAGGCCCTTCTCCCCCGATTTCTCAGTTTGGCCGGGCGACCAGATCGAGGAAGAGTCTTGGTGGTTCCAAACTTGTTCCATTTTAAGAATGATGGAGGCCACTGTGTTCTTGGGGACCTTCGATGCTGCAGAAATGTTTTGGTACCCTTCCCCAGATCTATTCCTCGACACAATCCTGTCTCAGAGCTCTACGGACAATTCCTTCGACCACGTGGCTTGGTTTTTGCTCTGACGTGCACTGTCACCTGTGGGACCTTACATGTCCAATCAGTTGAATTTACCACAGGTGGACTCGTATCAAGTTGTAGAAACATCTCAAGTTGTAGAAACATCTCAAGGATGATCAATGTCGAGTCTCATAGTAAAGGGTCTGAATACTTATGTAAATGTATTTCTGTTTTATTTGGAAAAATGTCAAAACCTGATTCCGCCTTGTCGTTATGGGGTATGGTGTGGAGATTGATGAAGGGGGAAAAAAACTATTTAATCAATTTTAGAATAAGGCTGTCATGTAAAAAGTCTGAATACTTTCCAAATGCACTCTATGTAGAGCCAAGAAGACGCACACTTGTCGCGCAAACTGTTTATGTACACACACTCAAACTGATACACACATTGCTCAAATGCAAACTGTACGTACAGCATTCTATATGAGAAATTCCGAGCCACAGGGCTTTGCTCAGACATTGGAGAACTCAGTAGAGCGACAAGTATCTCACCTCCAGTACTACTGTAATAAATAAGACCTCAGATCTTTTCTGTCCTGGTGTGTTTGGAGATTGTTTTATTTGATAAATGGCCTTGCCCCCAGTGGATCCACTGTCCTTGGAGAAGATAACAGTTGGGATCGCACTGTAGTGTGGAGTCAKTGTAGTCTTGCAAAACCAGAAAGCATGTTTGAGTTAGTACGTAATTGAGTTTGTTTCATACTGTGAAATTGGTGTCGGATTAATTGTTGTGCGTGCCTGCTTGCTTGCGTGTGTGTGTGTCGGTGGTGTAAAAAGTACCCACTTGTCATACTTGAGTAAAAGTAAAGATGGCTTAATTGAACATTTCTCAAGTAAAGGTTCACACTGCAAAATACTACTTGAGTAAAAGTATTTGGTTTTAAATATTCTTAAGTATCAAAAGTAAATGTAATTGCAAAAACTTACTTTAGTATCAAAAGTATTAATAATTTTAAATTCCCTATATTAAGAGAACCAGACGGCACCATTAAAACATTTGTATTTTATTTTTAATTTGCGGATAGCCCGGGGCACACTCCAACACTCAGACATCCTTTACAAATGAAGCATTTGTGTTTAGTGAGTCTGCCAGAATAGTGCCAGTGGGGATAACCAGGGATGTTCTCTTGATAAGTGTGTGAATTGGATCATTTTCTGTCCTGCTAAGCATTCAAAATGTAACTAGTACTTTTTGGGTGTCAGGGAAAATGTATGGAGTAAAAAGTACATCATTTTCTTTAAGAATGTAGTAAAGTAAAAGTTGTCAAAAATATAAATAGTTAACTACAGATACCCCCCAAAAATACTTCAGTACTTTAAAGTACTTTTCACCACTGCTGTGTGTGTAGTTTAACATATCGCTGTAACATAATTGGTGTGTGTGTTACATGTAACTGGTCATGTTTGCAGTGGCTCATTGTAAACCAGCGAGACTTAAGGAAACGAACCATGTGTCCCCAATGTGCAAGAGGACAATGTGTGTTGGTATAGTACAGCCTCTGTTTTCTTGATTGATTCTGCTGTCATTGCATAGGAAAATCAATAAATGACACATGGCAGAGGCGTATAGAAGTTGCTGCAAGGCAAAACACACACTGGTCTAGCACCCTGTCGCTGTGAGAGCGAAGAAGAAAGTTGACTAGATGCTGAGGGCTGTAGTGTGTGTGTGTCTGTGTGTTCTCATATTCTAACAGCAGTGTCCATCGAGAGAGGCTTGAGTGCTTATCCATGTACCTCCATTGTTTCTTATACGTCTGTGCACATTCCTGAGTTCAGTCATGTGCTGAGATGGCACAAGGGGGATTCCCTGGTAGATGTGTGTGTGTGAGACACTTGGTAGTTTAGGCTACCTTTTCAGAGGAAGTAGACTGTTAGTGATTCAGCAACACCACTCAAGGGGCTACCGTCCACACAATACACTACTGCACCACACTTGCTCCTGTCTACTAGCTAGTAGCTACATTTCCCTCTCACATGGATGCAAACAAGTCACCTTTCGGGGCGAAATTCACCGTTCTGAATCCAAAGTAGGTGACCTACGTGATTCGTTTCGATCCAATGAGAAAAGTTTGGGCGAGGGGTGTATCCAAGGCTCAGCCAATCGTTCACATAACAACAGAATGCAGCAAGCGACTGAAGAGAGACAAGACCACCGATTTGCTAGTTACAGCATCAGCGCGTGCTCTGGAAAGACAGCAGAGAGTGGAAAGGCAGTTTGCCAGTTACAGCAGTGCGTCCCCTGAACGATAACGAAGAGGTAGGTGAGAAGCCTGACCACGGAGACGGGGGTGAGGTGATAAAGCGTACTTCACGAGCTGTAACCGAAAAACAACTGGCATTTGGAATATTTAAGTTGAGGGAGAAAGTGTGGTGGAACAAGTATTGTTAAGTATCTTGCTAGCTGGATCGAATTCTCCCTAAGCTAGCCAGAGAAATGTTGAGCAACATTAACCAACTTAACTGATCAAATAATTGAGGTTATGGTGTGAAAATTAGCTGGCTAATAAAGTCAGACCGCTAGCTAGCTAATGTTACAACATCAGATGAGCTAACGTTAGTAACCTAACCAATTCGCTCCAGTATTAACTGGTAATGTTGTCGTTCCTCAAGTTATAATGCGTTAGTTGCTTACTGGACCCTGGCAATCTGTGTGAAATGTTAACTAGCTAATGAAGTAACTACTATCTGTGAATTAACAGTAATGCTTTCCCTCTACAGTCTGTGGTTAATTTGAGAGAATGAGAGAATTAGGTGACAATGAGGCGTTGCTTGTTAAACAAGTGGAGCTGTAGCTGAGCCTGGCTTAAGCTGGATGCCACTATAGAGGTGAAGGAACACCACACACTTTCCCTCTTTCTCACTTTTTCAATACAGTGGATAAAAAGAGGTATGCCAGGAGTACTCTGCCTGAAAGAGATCAATTATGCCAACAAAGGGTCTCATGCTCTGCTGGCACGTTGTATAACAGATGTCCACAGCAGGCAGAAAGTGTACAATAATGTGCAGTGTAGCCCAAAGATATTGCTTTTGTTGTGTTGAACTTGACAGTAACATGTGTGAGTGAGGGGGGGTTATTACATGTTTTACTCGGTGAATGTTATTTTTGCACACATGTAGCCTTGTGCACTTGATCGATGTCTACTATAGTGGCCACTATAATAGAGCAAAAATAGAATGCCTGTTTGTTCTATTTCTACTTTAAGATGTTTTTATCCTAAGTGCAATATTTAGATGTGTGTGTGGTCACAAGCGTTCTATTATAAAGGCTGTCATGGTAACAAGCGTTCTATTATAAAGGCTGTCATAGCTAACTGCAATATCAGTGTATTGTTATTTCTCAAGACTTGAGTGTCAAATGACATTATTTTGCTAGCTTTGAGTTAGGTTCACATGAACCACTTTTTATTTTACACACAGAAGCTGATCGTGTAGATCATATTCTTTGTTGTTTAATTAGTTAAAATCTGCATTTCCCCCTAGCAGGGATTTTGTTTTGCATGTTTCAGTGCGAAAAGAAAGAAAAAAGGTCACCTTTTTGGTCCTTCAGCAGTTTGTGTCCCTGCTCTCAGCTCCGACAGTGACTCTAGTCATGTTTCTGCCCGTTGGCAGGTGGCTGTGTGTGTCTTTCATCACAACACCCTACCTAGCATTAATGAACGCTGCCCCAAACATCATATTGAGTGTGAGACGACGGAACGTTAATACCACCACAGTGGTTTGTAATCACACAACTGTCTATGGGGCCTGAATCCTAGCATCCACGTCATTCTCCCATTGGCATCAATGCATGACTAAGTGGAAGTTAGGGTTCAGCCCTTAATGAATATAGCCTGGCCTATATGATAACAATTATACGTTATAATAAATGGATCCCACGTGTCACAGTGTGATGGGTGATTGATAGTGACGTTAACTCCCTGTCCATATGTAATGTGAGCTGAGTGATTGATAATTGCTGCGGCGAGGAGTGACCGGTGGCGGAAGGAGGTATGGATTTCTTGTTGCTCTCTAATTACGCTGGCCACTCACTTTCTGTGTGCGTATGTGGTTCTCTGTACGTGTGTGTGTGTGTACGCCACTCAGTGTGTGAGTGTGAGGTCTCCAGTGTGTTGTGGTCCTGGACAGTGTGTGTGTTAAGGATTGAAGTGGGTCAAGAGCCAGCTATACCCCAATCATTGTCACAATGACTGGTACTAAGGCCCAGCCTGTCTGTCTGTCGAAGAGTCTGTGTTCCTGTCTGTTAGTCTGTCTGTGTCTGAGAGTGTCTGTGTTCCTAGTCCGTCTTTGTCTGTCTGAGAGCCAGTCTGTCTGCGTTGTCTCTCACTGCAGGGGAGGAGTACCTTAAATGACATTTTGCTGCAGTCACAGCCCGTCTCAGTCTCTCCGCTGCTGCAGTCACCAGTCTCTCCGCTGCGCGTCACAGCTCTCTGCTTGCATGCAGTCTCACCTCTCCGCTGCTGCAGTCCAGCTCTCCGCTGCTGCAGTCACAGCCTCTCCGCTGCTGCAGTCACAGCCTCTCCGCTGCTTGCAGTCACAGCCTCTCCGCTGCTGCAGTCACAGCCTCTCCGCTGCTGCAGTCTCAAGCCTCTCCGCTGCTGCAGTCACAGCCGCTCCGCTGCTGCAGTCACAGCCCTCTCAGTCTCTCCGCTGCTGCAGTCACAGCCTCTCCGCTGCTGCAGTCACAGCCCTTCTCAGTCTCTCCGCTGCTGCAGTCACAGCCTCTCCGCTGCTGCAGTCACCAGCCTCTCCGCTGCTGCAGTCACAGCCTCTCCGCTGCTGCAGTCACAGCCCTTCTCAGTCTCTCCGCTGCTGCAGCCACAGCCCTTCTCAGTCTCTCCGCTGCTGCAGTCACAGCCTCTCCGCTGCTGCAGTCACAGCCCTTCTCAGTCTCTCCGCTGCTGCAGTCACAGCCTCTCCCGCTGCTGCAGTCACAGCCTCCCGCTGCTGCGCAGTCACAGCCCGTCTCAGTCTCTCCGCTGCTGCAGCCACAGCCCTTCTCCAGTCTCTCCGCTGCTGCAGTCACAGCCCGTCTCAGTCTCTCCGCTGCTGCAGCCACAGCCCTTCTCAGTCTCTCCGCTGCTGCAGTCACAGCCCTTCTCAGTCTCTCCGCTGCTGCAGTCACAGCCCTTCTCAGTCTCTCCGCTGCTGCAGCCACAGTCCTTCTCAGTCTCTCCGCTGCTGCAGTCCTGCTCTGTGGCTCACATAGTGCTTTTGGACTTGTTGGAATGCTAGGGTACTAGAGAACTCTAAACGATAGCAGTTCAGTTACGAGAGCCCTGGTGAGGGGGCTATAAGACAGAGCAGGAAAAGTATTGGCTTTAACATGATGGTAACACACGGTCTGAGTCCCAAATGGCACCACATTCATTTCATACTGTCGTTCGCTACTTTTCTATAAGGCTCCTATCAAAAGTAGTGAACTATATAGAGAATAGGCTGCCGTTTGGGACCGGCCCACTGATTTTGTCGTTCATTCACGTCCTGATACTTTACAATATCTGATGTTTCTTCTGGTGTGGTGTGAAATGGTTGTTTCTACGTTGATTTTGGGGTGAACTGTCCCTTTAGCTGGTGTTTGGTGTGGGTACCTAGGGTGGTGACGGGAGCTCAGCTTTCTCTTGGTGTCAGGGTGTGGGTGTGGGGATGTGTGTGTGAAGGGTAGGTCAGCCAGTGTTTTGTCAAGCGCTGGGTAGGAAAATTGATGTGATGTCTGAAGAGCTGTTGCTGTTCTCAATGTTGCTTATAAGCTAGTCAATGTGCATAGCTTAAAAAAACACTTTTCGGCCTCCCGGGTGGCGCAGTGGTCTAGGGCACTGCCACCAGAGACTCTGGGTTCGCGCTCAGGCTCTGTCGCAGCCGGCCGCGACCGGGAGGTCCGTGGGGCGTCGCACAATTGGCCTAGCGTCGTCCGGGTTAGGGAGGGTTTGGCCGGTAGGGATATCCTTGTCTCATCGCGCACCAGCGACTCCTGTGGCGGGCCGGGCGCAGTGCGCGCTAACCAAGGTAGCCAGGTGCACGGTGTTTCCTCCGACACATTGGTGCGGCTGGCTTCCGGGTTGGAGGCGCGCTGTGTTAAGAAGCAGTGCGGCTTGGTTGGGTTGTGTTTCGGAGGACGCATGGCCTTCGTCTCTCCCGAGCCCGTACGGGAGTTGTAGCGATGAGACAAGATGGTAATTACTAACAATTGGATACCACGAAATTGGGGAGAAAAGGGGGTAAAAAATAATAATAAAAATAAAAAATAAACTTTTCAGAGTCAATCTTTAGAATGTTTTTTCCCTCCCTTTAGTTAGATAGAAGAGTTTCAAGAACCACCTGGATCTGAGCCATGCTTGCTAGGGCTGGGAATTGGCAGGGACCTCAACATTTGATATTATCACGATACTTAGGTGCCGATCCGATATGTATTGCGATTCTCACGTTTCTATATGCGTTTCGATTCGAGGCTTCGATTTTGTGATTTCATGGACCAAACATATTGTTCGTCATATGTCTGCTGCAGAGAGACGAGAGAGCATGAGAAAATGAGTTTTGATCAGAGAAAAAAGTGCTGAAAATCTGTTGGCTCACTATTTTAAAAAGTTGGAGAACAAGCTATAGGAGTTTTGGCACAGGCACAGCCGACTAGCGCTAGCTAACGCTACCTACAGTAGTTATTTTCATGTTTATACATCGATACTCAAATCAATATAATATCGTCCATAAATAAAATTGCGATATTTAACTATCAATGTTTTTTTTTTTTRTRCCCCCGTCACGAATGCTTGGAGGAATAATGGAAATTCTATAAAAACTGCTCATTTGAATACCAAGGCATAAAGCCTTCGTCAMTGTGTTGGCCTTACCGAGACAGACCCGACTAGAGCATGATTGCGGTTTGTCTCTTTGTTTGTCCTGAGCCGTGATGCATGTTTCTGACATATTTAGCCCGACGTCGTCTTCAGTCTCTTTTAGTTCTGCCTTAATTAACAACAAGTAGGCCTAACGAGCAAGCAAGCAGCCACAGAGAAATAGTCACTGTGGAGCTACGCGGTTCTCCCCCTTTCTCCCTCTCCTCCCTCTCAACCCTCCAGTCTTCTCTCTTCTGGTACCCTTCGGTCTGTCACTTCTGGTCATCCTCCCTTCCTCTCTTCTGTCTCTCTCTCTCCCTCTTTCTCTCGCTCTCCCTTGTTTTTTTCTATATCCCCCCTCTCCTCCTTACCCCCTTCCATTACACATGCTACCTCTCCCCTGAGTCCGGTGGCGACAAGACAGTGGAGTCCCTCTCTCTCACCCCCCCCCCCTGTTCCTTCTTCCTTCCTCTGCGTGTTGGTTTGTGTCTAGAGAGCCGTTTAATGGACTGTTCCGCAGCTGGGAGCTGAATATCAGCATCTATCTGGCTGGGGCCGATAGCCTGACAACCCCCGCGCCGCCTCTGTATATTTAAGACCCAAACTAATCGCCTCTGCATTTTACAGACCGCGTCGCATTTATAGAAGGCAAGAAGACCCTGTTTGCAGCTGTCGATCCCTGTTTGCAGCTCTCGATCCTAACACTGTCAGGCTGAGTGTATTAGTTTTCCCTCATAGAAGGCTTAACAAACAAGGGCTAAGCCCATATTAGACATAGCAATTTTGAAAACAGGAACATGCACTATTAACTTTAAATGAAACACTAGTGATTTTTTTTTGTTGCCACATTTTAAGAGCTGGAGGGCTAGTGACCTTTTAATCCCTCCTTTTTTTTAAAGACAAGCTATTAAGCGAAGATTTAGACCTGTTATTAGCCTTGCTAAGGAAGTTAGCGAGCAGCAAAGGAAAAGGCTTTAATCTGTGTCTTTCTCTCTGTCTTTGCAGGGGGGCGTATTGGCTGACTTGTCTGTTGCCAGGCGGCTAAGGGTGGGGCCAGGGATGTAACCTAACCAATAGAACGACTACTAACATGAGAGAGTGGGGAAAATGGCTGCCTTGTCCTGTCTCTGTGCACTGTGTGTTATTTCCCCCTTTTGGAGTCTGTGGCTGGTTGAATTTCTCCTCTAATAAAGTGTTTCTCAATACATTCCTGGGGCACCCCAAGGCTTTGTACTGTGTACACTTTATTTGAATCGAAGGCTTGGCGATGAGTTGAATAAGGTGTGATATTGCTGGGCTAGAACAAAAGGTGCACCACGTGGGAACTCCCGACTCCCGAGGGGGATGCAGGGCTAAGGCTTGAACTTTCTCTCTCCTTTCGGCTTGACTTTCAGTGACGTTACAATGCTTTCAGTAGTTTTCTGACTGGTTTTGGTGTTGTGACTATATGCTTCAAGGGGCTCACGAGACATATGTGGCAGGGTCTACAGGAAGTCACGGACTACAATAAGAAAACCATCCACGTCACGGACTCCGGCGTCACGCTTCCCGACAAACTAAACACCTTTTCCCGCTTTGATGATAATACAGTGCCACCGTCGCGGCCCGCTAACATGGACTGCGCCCCCCTCCCCTCCTTCTCCGTGGCCGACGTGAGTAAAACATTTAAACGTGTTAACCCTCGCAAGGCTGCTGGACTAGACGGCATCCCTAGCCGCGTCCACAGAGCATGCACAGACCAGCTGGCTGGAGTGTTTACGGACATGTTCAATCGCTCCCTATCCCAGTCTGCTGTCCCCACATGCTTCAAGATGGCCACCATTGGTCCTGTACCCAAGAAGGCGAAGATAACTGAACTAAATGACTACCGCCCCGTAGCACTCACTATTGTCATCATGAAGTGCTTTGAGAGACTAGTCATGGATCATATCACCTCCACCTTACCGGCCACCCTAGACCCACTTCAGTTTGCATACCGCCCCAACAAGTCCACAGACGATGCAATTGCCATCACACTGCACACTGCCCTATCCCATCTGGACAAAAGCTCAGCATTCAAAACCATAGTACCCTCCAAACTCATCATCAAGCTTGAGGCCCTGGGTCTCAACCCCACCCTGTGCAATTGGGTCCTGGACTTTCTGACAGGTCGCCCCCCCCCCCCCCCCCCCAGGTGGTGAAGGTAGGAAACAACACTTAGCTGACCCTCAACACTGGGGCCCCACAAGGGTGCATGCTCAGCCCCCTCCTGTATTCCCTGGCCATGCACGCCTCCAACTCAATCATCAAGTTTGCAGACGACACAGCAGTAGTGGGCTTGATTACCAACCATGACGAGACAGCCAGCCTACAGGGAGGAGGTGAGGGCACTGGGAGTGTGGTGTCAGGAAAACAATCTCTCACTCAACGTCAACTAAACCCGCCTATCCACATCGAAGGGACAGCAGTGGAGAAGGTATAAAGTTTTAAGTTCCTCGGCGTACACATCACAGACCAACTGAAATGGTCCACCCACACAGACAGCGTGGTGAACCTCAGGAGGCTGAAGAAATGTGGCTTATCACCCAAAACTCTGACAAACTTTTACAGATGCACAATCGAGAGCATCCTGTCGGGCTGTATCACAGCCTGGTACGGCAACTGCACTGCCCTCAACCACAAGGCTCTCCAGAGGGTGGTGCGGTCTGCACAACGCATCACCGGGGGCAAACTACCTGCCCTCCATGGCATCTACAGCATCAATTTATTAAATGGATCACTAGTCACTTTAAACAATGCCACTTTAATAATGTTTACACATCTTACATTACTCATTGTATAAAATACAGTATATACATATGCTATCTATTGCACCTTGCCAATGCCGCTCGGCCATCGCTCATCCATATATTTATATGTTCTCAGTCACCCCTTTTAGATTTGTGTGTATTAGGTGGTTGTTGGGGAATCGTGATATTACTGCACTCTCTGAACTGGAAGCACAAGCATTTCGCTACACTCGCATTAACATCTGCTAACCATGTGTATGTGACCAATAAAATTTGAATTGGTTTTGATTTTATAGTTTTCTTTCTAAGTATTCGTCTAGCTGTATCAAACACAGGCTATATCTTCACAGTGGCTTACTTCCCTTCGAGTACCATCTAGTCTACTCTGTTTCCCCAGTGGCGAGATGTAGACATTGTCATGAATATTATCAACGTCCGTACTTGTTGGCGTTATCTCATGCAGTGCTTTGTATTGGCTCTTGTCAAGGACTACTACCATCCTCAACTACAACATTTTCCGTCAAGATAGAATTGCTCAAGGGGGAGTAGTTACAATCTACTGCAGAGATAGCCTGCAAAGTTCTGTCATACTTTCCAGGTCTATGCCCAAACAGTTCGAGCTTCTAATTTTAAAAATGAATTTCTCCAGAAATAAGTCTCTCACTGTTGCCGCCTGTTATAGACACCCCTCAGCTCCCAGCTGTGCCCTGGACACCATATGTGAATTGATTGTCCCCCATCTATCTTCAGAGTTCGTTCTGTTAGGTGACCTAAACTGGGAAATGCTTAACACTCCGGGCAGTTCTACAATCTAAACTAGATGCCCTCAATCTCACACAAATTATCAAGGAACCCACCAGGTACAAATCTAAATCCGTAAACATGGGCACCCTCACAGATATTATCCTGACCAACTTGCCCTCCAAATACACCTCTGCTGTTTTCAATCAGGATCTCAGCGATCACTGCCTCAAACGACCACCCCTCATCACTGTCCAACGCTACCTAAAACACTTCTGCGAGCAGGCCTTTCTAATTGACCTGGCATGGGTATCCTGGAAGGATATTGACCTCATCCCGTCAGTAGAGGATGCCTGGTCGTTCTTAAAGTAATTTCCTCACCCTCTTAAATAAGCATGCCCCTTTCAAAAAATGTATAACTAAGAACAGATATAGCCCTTGGTTCACTCCAGACCTGACTGACCTCGACCAGCACAAAACATCCTGTGGCGGACTGCACTAGCATCGAATAGTCCCCGCGATATGCAACTTTTCAGGGAAGTCAGGAACCAATACACGCAGTCAGTCTGGAAAGCAAAGGCTAGACTTTTCAAACAGAAACTTGCATCCTGTAGCTCTAACTCCAAAAAGTTTTGGGACACTGTAAAGTCCATGGAGAATAAGAGGACCTCCTCCCAGCTGCCCACTGCACTGAGGCTAGGAAACACTGTCACCACCGATAAATCCACGATAATTGAGAATTTCAATAACCATTTCTCTACGGCTGGCCATGCTTTCCTCCTGGCTACCCCAACCCCGGCCAACCTTTCCGCACAACCCGCATCTACTTGCCCAAGCCTCCCAAGCTTCTCCTTCACCCAAATCCAGATAGCAGATGTTCTAAAAGAGCTGCAAAACCTGGACCCGTACAAATTAACTTGGCTAGACAATCTGGACCCTCTCTTTCTAAAATTATCCGCCGCTAATGTTGCAACCCCTATTACCAGTCTGTTCAACCTCTTTCATAACGTCCAAGATTCTTAAAGATTGGAATGCTGCCGCGGTCATGACACACTAGACCCAAACTGTTAGACCTATATCCATCCTGCCCTGCCTTTCTAAAGTTATTGAAAAACCAAGTTAACAAACAGATCACTGACCATTTAGAATCCCACCGTACCTTCTCCGCTGTGCAATCTGGTTTCCGAGCTGGTCACAGGTGCACCTCAGCCACACTCAAGGTACTAAACGATATCATAACCACATCTCCAATCCAAAATTAAATCTAGAATCGGCTTCCTATTTCGCAACAAAGCATCCTTCACTCACGCTGCCAAACATACCCTCGTAAAACTGACTATCCTACCGATCCTCGACTTCGGCGATGTCATTTACAAAATAGCCTCCAACACTCTACTCAGCAAACTGGATGCGGTCTATCACAGTTCCATCCGTTTTATCACCAAAGCCCCATATACCACCCACCTGCGACCTGTATGCTCTCGTCGGCTGGCCCTCGCTACATATTCGTCGCCAGACCCACTGGCTCCAGGTCATCTATAAGTCTTTGCTAGGTTAAGCTTCGCCTTATCTCAGCTCACTGGTCACCATAACAACACCCAGCCGTAGCACGCGCTCCAGCAGGTATATCTCACTGGTCATCCCCAAAGCCAACACCTCCTTTGGCTGCCTTTCCTTCCAGTTCTCTGCTGCCAAGGACTGTAACTAATTGCAAAAATCGCTGAAGTTGGAGACATATCTCCCTCACTAACTTTAAGCATCAGCTATCTGAGCAGCTTACCGATTGCTGCAGCTGTACACAGCCCATCTGTAAATAGCCCGTCCAACTACCTACCTCATCCCCATATTGTTTTTAATTTAGTTTTTTGCTCTTTTGCACACCAGTATTTCTACTTGCACAACATCATCTGCACATCTGCCTCCAGTGTTAATTTGCTAAATTGTAGTTACTTCGCTACCAGGAATTTCTGCTTTTAGCCTACAAAGGCTGTTGTAAGGATCTATTTTATTTAACCTTTATTTCACTAGGCAAGTCAGTTAACCCCCTTCTGCTAGCGGAATCCCTCTCCAACAGCCAGTAAAATTGCAGGGCGCCAAATACAAATAAACAGAAATCTCATAAGTCAAATTTCTCAAACATACAAGTATTAGGCACCATTTTAAAGATAAAATTCTCGTTAATCCAGCCACAGTGTCTGATTTCAAAAATGCTTTACAGCGAAAGCTCCACAAACGATTGTTAGGTCACCACCAAGTCACAGAAAAACCCAGCCATTTTTCCCGCCAAAGAGAGGACTCACAAAAAGCACAAATAGAGATGAAGTTCATCAAAGGTTAGTGATTTAATTTTATCAGATGACACTCATAGGACTTCATGTTACACAATACATGTATGTTTTGTTCGGTAAAGTTCATATTTATATCCAAAAATCTTATTTTACATTGGCGTGTTAGATTCAGTAGTTCCAAAACATGCAGTGATATTGCTGAGAGTCACATGAATTCACAGAAATACTAATAATAAATGTTGATGGAAATACAGCTATTATACATGAAACTTTAGATACACTTCTCCTTAATGCAACCGCTGTGTCAGATTTTTTTWAAACTTTACAGAAAAAGCATAATCTGAGAACGGCGCTCAGAGCCCAAACCAGCCAGAGAAATATCCGCCATGTTGGGTAGTCAACATTATTCATAAATAGCATTATAAATATATTCACCTACCGTTTGATGATCTTCATCAGAATGCACTCCCAGGAATCGCAGTTCCACAATAAATGCTTGTTTTGTTCGATAATGTCCATCATTTATGTCCAATAGCTTCTTTTGTTAGGGTGTTTGGTAAACAATCCAAAAGCGCGATCTGGTCCATTCGGACGAAACGTTCAAAAAGTTATATTACAGGTCGAAGAAACTTGTCAAACTAAGTATAGAATCAATCTTTAGGATGTCTTTCTCATAAAAGTTCAATAATGTTCCAACCGGAGAATTCCATTGTCTGTAGAAAAGCACTGGAACGAGAGCAACCTCAAGTGAAAGCGCGTGACTGAGAACGAGGRTGTAGGCAGACCCCTTAGTKAAACAGCTCCCATCCGGCCCCCCTTCACATGAGCAMCCTGAAACCARGTTCTAAAKACGGTTGACATCTAGTGGAAGCCMTAGGAAGTGYAAAATAACCCATATCCCACTGTGTATTCGATAGGGATGAGTTCAAAAACTACAAACCTCAGATTTCCCACTTTCTGTTTGGATTTTTTCTCAGGTTTTTGCCTGCCATATGAGTTCTGTTATACTCACAGACATCATTCAAACAGTTTTAGAAACGTCAGAGTGTTTTCTATCCAATACTATAATACTATGCGTATATTAGCATTTGGTACTGAGTAGGAGGCAGTTTACTCTGGGCACGCTATTCATCCATAAGTGAAAATGCTGCCCCCTATCCCAAACAAGTTTTAAGAACAAAACTTATTTACAATGACGGCTTACCCCGGCCAAACCATAACCCGGACGACACTGGGCCAATTGTGCGCCGCCCTATGGGACTCCCAATCATGGCCGGTTGTGATACAGCCTGGAATTGAACCAGGGTCTGTAGTGATGTTTCTAGCACTGAGATACAGTGCCTTAGACCGCTGCGCCAATCGGGAGGCCGAGTGAAGGTTTTATAACACATCTCAGAATGTATTTTAATGGCTCTATAAATGCATTCATTATTTAACAGGTCTTTAKGGTCTTGATCATTCCGCCTGGACACCCAGTCAACATACAATCAACACGACCATGTGTCAACAATACGACATGGATCGACCGGGATCATATCTACCTTGGTGTTCCACAATGGCTTGAAATCGATGCCCTGTTGATGCAAATGCATTGATTCCAGACTCCATTTTAAAATGATTGACCTCCGCTAAGGTGAGATTCAACAACAGTGGCCTTGTAAAAAGGGAGCTTGTTCACCTTCCCCTCCCGCACTCTTCCTGTTATGTCGCGTTGCCACGACAATCAGTCACGATGACCTCTGTTGCTGAAGCAGTTCTCTGCTCTCCTGCCATATTGCTATCTCACCATATTTTTCATGTCCATCTACTTGATGTCCATTTGTGCAATCAATCATACTCGTTGTTACTTGATGTGGGGCATTTCTTTAGAGCAATCTAACGTCTTGTCATTAACCCTTAGAAACCCAGAAACAGTTCTCCTTGCATGAACTTTAAGCAGTGATTAGCACTGCCCAAGGAGAGACCAAACGACACTTTAATGGAGAGAGAAAAAAAGTTTGAGCAATGCGTTATAAAATGTGTGGTTTGCAACACTTAATGCCCAGAGTCTCTTATGCCATTTGAACATTTCAATTGACTATACTTCGCCAAAAAATTATGATTATAAAAAAATGTGTATATACTCCGGTGTCTCTGGACACCTTATGAGCTTTTTGCATGCATTTGATTTCAGAAACCCAACCCTGGTCTAAACCGTGTGGCGAAAATAGCTAAGGGGTCAACAGACATATTTTGGTCAAGGGTGCATTGTAGGCCTCGCGAAACTAAAAAATGAAGCGCTGCTCTACAGACGTTTTATTCAGACGTTATTTCGGAGACCTGCCGCGCTCTACTCTCTCGCCGAGTGGCCACGGATGCAGCTTGGTTGACTTTTTGAGTGGCAGTCCTCTCGACATGCTTTTCCACTCGTGCCGAGCAGTGTCAGGAGGAGGAGAGCGGGATGGGAAGGGTGAAGAGTGACTGAAGAATACTGTATAGCTGCCCGTCTGTCAATATTGAAGGCAGGCAGACTTAACTCCCCAGTCGTTCTCATGCAGGCTCACTGTCACTCAAGTTCACTCAGCGGGATACTAGAATAAACCCACAATACCAGGGCAGATGTACATCAGACCGTGGCCTTGATGCACCCTTCTACCTCTATGCTATTGACAACGGTACACCCAGGTTGCATGGTAGTACTGTGATAGTACGGTGTGTGTCTGTGTGCGCATGCGTGTTGATAGTACTTTGTGTGTGTGCTTGTGCGTGCGTGTTAACGCTTGTCCAGTAATTACACTGCAGTGTAAATGGGAGTTGATGGCAGAGCTGCAGTATGTGCCAGGCTTGGTTGATTGGCCTGGCAGTGCCCGCTACCCTGGGTGGACTGGCAGCCGGCTCTCATCCATCTTATTTCTCTGTGCCCTGGCACCTGGCTGTGATCAGTGCCGGCCTCACCCACGTAATGCCAGACTGATGAGCACAGCCTACCTCACCCTACCTTAGGCCCTGCATATAGTACACATGGGCATGGGCACACACACTATGACAGACACACACGTTATGACATAGATACACACACAAACACTGTATGACAGACACACGCGTTATGACATAGATACACGCACACACACCCACACATTAGACACGTACACATTAGACAAGCACACACAACCCCTATAACTGACACACACACACACACCCTATCGGTAAGCCTGAAAGACCGCAGCTTATCACTGCGTTGCGCTCATTTCACTTTTGTTCTCACCCCTTGTACAAACAAATTCAGGATCACAACACACACACACACACACACACACACACACACACACACACACACACACACACACACACACACACACACACACACACAGATGTAAATATTGAAGCACCCACAAACTCTCCCCAACACACACAGTACTAGGGATGTGCATGAGTACTCGAAAGGACGTCAAAACTCGATCTTTAACCAGAGATGAAAAAAAAGAATAATCTTGGAATGGAATTATTATGTGGAATTATTAGGTGGAATGTTTCTTTGTGGCTGCCGGAACGGGCAAGTGAAATGTTGTCTCTAAGTTTTTTTTCTTGAAGACTATGTTCATTTGCTTTGACTCTTGTGTTCCATTTGTATATGTGCATTTGCGGGGCACAACCAAAAAGAAACCAAGCCAAGCATCACACAGTTCTTCTCCCTGAATTCCCTTTCCCCTCCGTGTCTGTCACTCAACTGTGTTCTGACCGCTCTCTCTATGCACGCGTGCTGCTGAGTACAAGCTCCCGTAGGCCTGCAGAAATAAATGCCTAGAAAAACGCATCTACATTCCTTGACAAATGACGACAGTTTTAACACAAATCAATTATTATTATTTTTATTTTTATTTTTTATTCTTCAACCTCTGTCAAATTGGTTGTTGATCATTGGTAGACAATCATTTTCAGGTCTTGCCATAGATTTTCAAGTAGATCTAAGTCAAAACTGTAACTCGGCCACTCAGGAACATTCACTATTTTCTTGGTAAGCGACTCCAGTGTAGATTTGGCCTTGTGTTTTAGGTTTTGTCCTGCTGAAAGGTGAATTCATCTCACAGTGTCCGGTGGAAAGCAGACTGAACCAGGTTTTTCACTAGGATTTTGCCTTTGCTTTGCTCCATTAGGCTTGTTCTTTATCCTGAAAAACTCCCCAGTCCTTAACAATTACAAGCATAACCATAACAGGATACCGTCACCATTATGCTTGAAAATATGGAGAGTGGTACTCAGTAATGTGTTATATTGGATTTGCCCCAAACATAACACTTTGTGTTCAGGACTTTTTTATTTCTTTGCCATATTCTTTTAAGTATTACTTTAGTGCCTTGTTGCAAACAGGCACTATTTTTTGAATATTTGTATTCTGTACAGGCTTTCTTCTTTTCACTCTGTCATTTAGGTTAGTGTTGTGGAGTAACTACAACGTTGTTTATCCATCTGTAGTTTTCTCCTATCGCAGCCATTCAACTCTGTAACTGTTTTAAAGTCACCATTGGCCTCATGGTGAACTCCCTGAGTGGTGTCTTTCCTCTCCTTCAACTGAGTTAGGAAGGACACCTGTATCTTTGTAGTGACTGGGTGTATTGATACACCATCCAAAGTGTAATGAATAACTTCACCATGCTCAAAGAGATATTCAATTTCAGCTATCTACCAATAGGTGCCCTTCTTTGTGAAGCATTGGAAAACCTCCCCGGTCTTTGTGGTTGAATCTGTGTTTGAAATTCACTACTCGTTTGAGTGACCTTACAATTATTTGTATGTGTGGGGTACAGAGATGAGGTAGTCCTTCAAAACTCAATGTTGATACACTATTACACTTTTTGCGTGACTTGTTAAGCACATTTTTACTCCAGAATGTATTTTGCCTTGCCATAACAAAGGGATTGAATACTTATTGAGTTGACTATTCATTTTTGTAAAAAATTTGAAGAACATATTTCCACTTTGAATTTATGGGGTGTTGTGTGTAGGCCAGTGACAAAAAAAATCTAAATGTAGTCCATTTTAAATGCAGGCTGTAACACAAAAAAATGTGGAAAAAGTCAAGGGGTGTGAATTCTTTCTGAAGGCACTGTATATGTTCCAACAACGAGCTGCATCCCGTCGATTTTCCACTTAGGCCTCTTTGCGAACTGCTAGTGCCGTTTAGTATTGGCTAGCCTAGGCTGTAACTTCCCCTAAACATAGGCAGGTTCCACACTGAAAATGTGCAAAAACATTTTGATATAGACAGAGCGTGTTTTCATCAATCATTAAGCCGAAGGCCTATTCACCGAACAGATGTCGTGGACGTAATTCCTCACCATACGGTGTTCAATGTGGAATTCTTCATCCATTTTGAAAATTCCAAASAACAGGCAGAATAAACTACATCAAACGTTTCTATTTGAAAAGGAAAGCGATTTTGCTTTGTAACCCTGAAGAAATTGTCTTTCAACTCACCAAATTATCACAGTTTGAGAATAACAGTCCCAGATGCGAGATGTGAATCACTAAGCACGGGCAAATGTTCTATTCTATGGTGTTATATTATATATATATTTTTTTTTACATATACAAAATTGAAATATGTGTGCCTTGACTGTGATACGGGCTTGGGAAATAAGAGTGTCACCAAGGATTTACTCTGATTTTCTCAGTTTGTTGTTTTCGCCCACAACCCATTTGTTCCAAATGTCATCCCTGTAGTGCACTACTATTGACCAGGGCCATAGGGTGTCCCATAGGGCTCTGGTCAAACGTAGTGCGCTACTTAGTGACTGGAGTGGCGTTTYGGATGCAGAAAGGGTTGTGTGTGGAAGGAAGGGAGAAAAGTTCTGGGTGTAACTGAATAAACCGGGACACAACAATCAGGTCAAGGCTGGCGCTCTGCTGCTGTGTAGAATCCTCCCAGACACAGACACCACCGACTGGGTTTAGAATAGAACCACTGCCAGCACACGTGTAATCCAATCCATTTCTTCAAAACGCACACGTGCACACGAATGCATTCACACGTACGACCAGTCGGCCGTATACACACACACATCTGAAGGTATAAGCCATCATCACGTCTAGTCTACAGGTAGATGGAAACCTGCAAAGTTTTATAGGAGCTCGYGGCGAGGGCGACCACGTTCGCCGGCGCCATCTTGCTGACACGCCACATGCCCTTTGTAGCGACTCAGGTTTTCCAGCCAGCCGTCAGGCCCCAGTGTCAAATCCAGAGCAGACGCCCCAGATGTGCGCAGACACATTGGGGATAAGAGGAGAAGGAAAATAGCATGGCTTCCTGCGGGGCCCAACACATGGAATGGAGAAAGTGAGACCCTTAAATGATTATTTGTCCTCAAACTCAATGTCAAATCATTTTTATTCTTCCTCTTTCCTGTTCTCCCTCGTTCTCCTTCACTTCTGAAGAGCCCCTCAACTTTCAATTCGAAACCTTTTATCCTCCCCCCCACTCCTTTTATCCATGACTCAAATAGTCCCCCTCTTTCATGTGCAGTTATGTCTACCTCCTTTCTGTATTCTTTTGTCCTTCATTTATGACTACAATGACATTTTGTCACAGCTTGTATGGTGAAGTGGGTTAGTGTGATAGAACCAAATAGGCTGTCGGAGTCGTATATGATAGTGTTCCTCTTAACTGATTATCGGACATAGCTGCCTGTCGAATGACTGAGGCTGGGAGGCTGCAGTGTTCTGTAGACACACACACACGGGTATACAGTCTCAACCTTTAAATATTTAATTCAGTTAGGCATATACTGTATGTCATTCTAAACACACACACTTACCCCATTCCCTAGTGATTCAATTGTCCTTGTAATAGGTCTCCTCTCTTCTCCCCATCCTACCTCAGTCATCCGTCCCTCCTTCTCCATCTTACCTTCCTGCTTCTCTTCATCTTCTCCCCTTCTCTCTCTCCCTCGTTTCCTTTCCTCTCCCACTTTGGTATTGAATGTCCTCACTCGGTTCTTCTTAAAGCCTTGGCCGAAGCCTGCTTGCATCGCACGCTCTCACACACACTCAGACATTCCCTGTCCCAATTATCTATGGACCTATCCATCGTACACAAGGCAGCCAGAGGAGATACTGCCGTTGACGAGACCGCAACTGTGGGATCGGTCATTGTGAGATGGTACTGACAACCACAGGCTACATTCAAAGAATCTCTCTTGTTAGCGTATGCTGCACAAGACTGCATTTGCAGTCTACACTGTCACTGTCGCCACCTGCCTGAGATTGTTCCGAGTTAATTTACTGGAGTTTTGTAGCTAGTGCTCTTTCCTATTTTAGGTTTGACCATGTCAAATTGTCAGTTGAATGCATTTAGCCATGCTGCAAAAGGGGGAAAAGATAGTGCATTCAGAAAGTATTCAGGCCCCTTGTTCCACATTTTGTTACATTACAGCCTTATACACACAATACCCCACAAAGACAAAGCAAAAACGTATTTTTATTTGCCCCCCAAAAATAACAAAAAAATTAACAGAAATATGACATTGACATACGTATTCAGACCCTTTAGTCAGTATTTTGTTGAAGCACCTTTTCCAGCGATTACAACRTTGAGTCTTCTTGGGTATGAGGCTACAAGCTTGGCACACCTGTATTTGGGGAGTTTCCCCATTCTTCTCTGCAGATCCTCTCAAGCTCTGTCTGTAACGGCTGTTGTCGGAATGAGACCAAAGCGCAGCGTGGAAAGTGTTCATGATTTAATGTTCAAATAACACTCAAACAAAAGGTGAAAACGAAAGCGCACAGTTCTGTCAGGAAAAACCACTAAACAGAAAACAAGATCCCACAAAACCCAAACGGAAAATGACAACTTGTATATGATCCCCAATCAGAGACAACGATAGACAGCTGCCTCTGATTGGGAACCACACTAACATAGAAATAAGGAAACTAGAATGCCCACCCTAGTCACACCCTGACCCAACCTGACAGTGTCACGCATTGGCCATAGAMAGGTTTTTATTCTCTATTTTGGTTAGATGGGGAATGTCGCTGCACAGCTATTTTCAGGTCTCTCCAGAGGTGTTCGATCGAAGTCCGGGCTCTGGCTGGGCCACTCAAGGACATTCAGAGACTTGTCCCGAAGCCACTCCTGCTTTGTCTTGGCTGTGTGCTTAGAATTGTTGTCCTGTTGGAAGGTGACCCTTCGCCCCAGTCTGAGGTCCTGAGCGCTCTTGAGCAGGTTTTCATCAAGGATCTCTCTCTACTTTTCTCCATTCATCTTTCCCTCGATCCTGGCTAGTGTCCCAGTCCCTGCCACCATCATGCTTCACCATAGGGATGGTGCCAGGTTTCCTCCAGTCATGACGCTTGGCGTTCAGGCCAAAGAGTTCAATCTTCAGACCATAGAATCTTGTTTAACATGGTCAGAGTCCTTTAGGTGCCTTTTGGCAAACTCCAAGTGGGCTGTCATGTGCCTTTCACTGAGGCGTGGCTTTCGTCTGGCCACTACCAGGAAGGCTTGATTTGGTGGAGAGCTGCGGAGATGATTGTCCTTCTGGAAGGTTCTCCCATCTCCACAGAGGAACTCTAGAGCTCTGTCAGAGTGACCATCAGGTTCTTGGTCACCTCCCTGATGAAGGACCTTCTCTCCCGACTGCTCAGTTTGGCCGGGCGGCCAGCTCTAAGAGGACTCTTGGTGGTTCCAAACRTTTTTCCATTTAGGAATGATGGAGTCTAATGTGTTCTTTGGGACCTTCAATGCTGCAGACATTTTTTGGTACCCTTCCACAGATTTGTTGCCTTGACACAATCCTGTCTTGGAGCTCTACGGACAATTCCTTCAACATCATGGCTTGGTTTCTGCTCTGACATGCACTTTCAACTGTGGGACCTTATATAGACAGGTGTGTGCCTTTCCAAATCATGTCCAATCAATTGAATATACCACAGGTGGACTCCAATCAAGTTGTAGAAACATCTCAAGAATGATCAATGGAAACAGGATGCACTTGAGCTCATAGCAAAGGATCTGAATACTTATGTAAATAAAGTTTGTTTTTTATAAATTTGCTCAAATTTCTAAACCTCTTTTCGCTTCGTCATTATGGCTTATCGTTTGTCAACTGATGATGGTAATAATGATTTAATCCATTTCAGAATAAGCCTGTAATGTAACAAAATGTGAAAAAGGGGTCTGAATTATTTTTGAATGCACTGGTTTTGTAGGACCTCTCTCTAAATATATATATTTTCTAAACTGTTAATACCAATTCCAATGCATCAGCGGTTTGAGTAGTCATAACCACATCCATTATGATTTATCTGTAATTGGGGTGTGTGCGCCTGCATGCGTGTGTGTCTGGCTCTTCATTGTCACTGTTCCCTCTGATCCCTCTATGACGTTTCCTCTTCTCTCGTGTTTAAACGACAGGTTCATGCCGTGTGTGCGTGTGTCTCTTTTGCTCTCTTTCTCTCACTGTTTCTGTCTCTCTGAAAGMAAACCGTAAACACACACACACACTCTACTGGGGAATTGAGCTTCTGTCTCACCCCCCCATTTGTAGTGGCATGAAATAGCCTTGATCAACCCTCAGAGAACCTTCTGGACTGCATTCCGCTCTCCTCTGGTTTTGTCTGCAGTGCTCTCGTCCGTCCTTTTGCCTTTTGTTTTGCTTCGTCTGGCGTGCTGCTAGTTGAAAATCCTGACTGAGGAAATGTACTGTATGTGTCTCTGATGCCTTTGCAATTCTCATCTCCCAAGGTGGCAAATAACAAAATAACATGCTCCTTTAGTCTGAAGCTTACATTAGGATGCTTTTTTTGAGATCTAGGACAGAGACTAATATTTCTCCTCGGTGTTCTATTTATACATCCTCTCATTTTGTTCAGAAATCTGTATTGTTGGGTTCTGATTCATTTGCTCGTTCATATTCTTTTTGGGTCTATAGTGGCATTCACCGAATTCTGAGTTATCTTTTCCCAAAATGTCGCACTTCTGAAAATCATGCTGAGGATTGTTTGGATACTTGACAGTCACTCTGTAGCCTTTTTGGATAATGTGTATAGCTGTTCAGGTCTTCTATTTATTAAAGGAACTGCCCATATTTCTATGAAATATAACCTAAAATGACTTCCAATATGAGTGAAATAGTTTTCCGTCCCCAATTTCTTTTATTGACTATGTTAAAAACTTCTTAGGGCTGCAATCCCGTTAACGGGATCGATATGACAACAGCCAGTGAARGTGCAGGGCGCCAAATTCAAACAGAAATCTCATAATTAAAATTCCTCAAGCATACAAGTATTTCACACCATTTTAAAGATAGACTTCTTGTTAATCCCACCAGTGTCCGATTTCAAAAAGGCTTTACAGCGAAAGCACCACAAACGATTATGTTAGGTCACCACAAAATCACAGAAAAACACAGCCATTTTTCCAGCCAAAGACAGGCGTCACAAAAAGCAGAAATAGAGAAAATGAATCACTAACCTTTGATCTTCATCAGATGACACTCATAGGACTTCATGTTACACAATACATATGTTTTGTTCGATAAAGTTCATATTTATATCCAAAAACCTCAGTTTACATTGGCGCCATGTTCGGAAATGCCTCCCAAATATCCGGAGAAATTGCAGAGAGCCACATCAAATAACAGAAATACTCATCATAAACTTTGAAAGATACATGGTTTACATAGAATTAAAGATAAACTTGTTCTTAATGCAACCGCTGTGTCAGATTTCAAAAAAGCTTTACGGCAAAAGCACAATATTCAATAATCTGAGAACAGCGTTCCGCCACAAAAGGAAGCCATACAGTTACCCGCCAAATTGTGGAGTCAACAAAAGTCATAAATAGCATTATAAATCTTCACTTACCTTTGCTGATCTTCGTCGGAATGCACTCCCAGGACTCCCACTTCCACAATACATTTTCGTTTTGTTCGGTAATGTCCATCATTTATGTCCAAATAGCTACTTTTGTTAGCGCGTTTGGTTAACAATTAACAAATCCAAAGTCACGAAGCGCGTTCACTAAAAGCAGACGAAATTTCAAAAAGTTCCGTAACAGTCAGTAGAAACATGTCAAACGATGTATTGAATCAATCTTTAGGATGTTTTTAACATAAATCTTCAATAATGTTCCAACCGGAGAATTCCATTGTCTTCAGAAGTGCGATGGAACAGAGCTCACTCTCATGTGAATGCGCATGGTCAGCTCATGGCAGACCTTAATCATTCCACTCTCCTTTCGGCCCCACTTCACAGTAGAAGCATCAGACAAGGTTCTAAAGAATGTTGAAATCTAGTGAACGCCGTAGGAAGTGCAAACTGACCCATATCCCACTGTGTATTCGATAGGCGATGAGTTGAAAACCTACAAACCTCAGATTTCCCACTTCCTGGTTGGATTTATTTCTCAGGTTTTTGCCTGCCACATGAGTTCTGTTATACTCACATACATCATTTGAACAGTTTTAGAGACTTCAGAGTGTTTTCTATCCAATACTAATAATAATATGCATATATTAGCAACTGGGACTGAGGAGCAGGCAGTTTACTCTGGGCACCTCTGGGACCTTTTCATCCAAGCTACTCAATACTGCCCCTGCAGCCATAAGAAGTTAAAAAGCAGCTTTTCTGTGTTGGAATGGTGTGGGCGTACCCTAACAGAATGGTGTGGGCGTATACCGGTCATAAAAAAAATATTCATGCAGGTAGACTGCTGGTTGGCCAGCTCATCCTCCTTTAGACCGCCGATTGGCCAGCTCACTCTTCTAAAGGAGATTACATAATGTTCTATGAGGAAATAGCAAGTCTTTTTTTTTTTTTACTGTATTAGATACTAGTTTGAGGTGGGGTTTTTGGAAGAAAAACAAATTCTCCAATTTTATGCTTTGGCCACAAATACGAGTATAGGACGAGTCAACAAAATTATTTGGATATGAGTGAACAGAATATTAACTTGTAAAAGTTCGATTTTCACCGGGCAGTCATTTTAAGCCGACACCACGCTACATGATTGGCACCACAAAGTTAATTGGATGCACTTACAACATCCAGATTTTACTAGACATTTTATTTGGAACGCTGTTGCGCAATTATTGTTCTTTTAAAAGTTAATGAAGGGCTGTCTGCCAGCTCTTGTCTCTTGCTACGTCTGGATCAAATATCAAAATATATTTGACATTTACATTTCCACRGAGGCAAATTCAATGAAATGCCTGACTGTCTGAGCCAAAATATTTAAAGTGGGTGTTGGAACCAAAATAATTTTCCTTTTGTTTTGAACAGAACCAAATTATTTTGGGGTTCCGTTCCACTGTTCCAACCAGCATAATAAAGCTCTAATCCGATTCGACCTAGAAAAAAGTACCGGTTTATATAGTTCCTTTTTTAACTTGTCATATCGATGTTAGTTTGAAAGAGTAATTGAATTAACTAAATGTCAATCAGTGCAGATAGAGCAGCTTTTTATGGACCGGGCAAGCTAGTTGTTTACATGCCTGATGGACAGGGTCCAAGATGTGGTGCGGTGTGATTAGAGAGGGATGAACATGGAGGAGGGTTGACTTGGAAGCGCTGGGCATCATGATATGACGTGTATTATAATGTTTTTACGATATTAGTAGTAGGCCTGTCATGACGTCACTGAATTACGTAGTTGCATACCAGCTAGATGCGTACGGACGAGCGGCTAATATGGAGGAACTTTGAACGTCCGAGAGTGCTCTCAACGCCGAGGCAAGCTCAACGCCCTGGACCAGAGCTAGTTAACAAGTTTGTGTGCAGCGGCACCAGAATTCAAATCACGTCTTACCTTTTTTGTAGTTAATAAATCCAATGTGAAACGTGAGAACTATAGTATCATTAACTAGCCTAGAAAACTAGCTGGCTGGCAGACAGTGGAAGGAGATGTTTTTCTGAGTGACCGAGTGCTTTGCATAAGTGCTTTGATGTTTGTTTTTTTGTGTGGGACAAAAACAAAATGTGGAATGTTAGTTATTAACCGGTTCCCATGCTTTAGATAATCATGGTTCCGTTCCGGAACACTATAGATCACTTTCGTTTTCTGTTCTGTTCCCTGAACCAGTTCTAAACCCTGGTTTTAAAGGTGACATCCCCGCATCTGGTGTTTTTTGAACTTTTAAACTTTCTCCAGGTCTTGTAATATGAACAATAATGTTACTARGGGGTTTCAAGAAATCCTTCCAGTTTCGTAAGATAACCCAGAATTGAAATATATTTCAAATTGAAACCTAGATTTCTCATCTTCTAATCTAGATTGAAGTGGGACTGTTTCTGCTGCTGAAGTTTTTTTGTGTGTTTTCTATTCTGCCTATTCTCTTTTCCATTGTGCTGTTTAATAAACACAATTGTCAAGCAATGAGTCCAGGCGTGCATGATGAAAAGCAGATTCACCACTACAGAGCCCTTGGGAACCCCCCTGGTTTATAGAGGCCATTGGAGCAACAGAGAGCTATAATAAATGTCTGTGTATCAGTCAGGCATGACTAAAACCGTTCAAAAGCTGAGCATGAACCTTTGACTCTATTAAATCCTTATTGGGCAAGAGCATAGAGATACAACATAATACATTCTATTTCATTCCGTGGGTAACACCACCTTGGAACAAGAGAATGCTTGATAAAATAGTGTTTGTGGCCATATTGAGTGACATTTCCTGCACTGATTGCCCCCAAATTATTGCATTGTCATTCTGTGCCAAAGGCTTCTTACACTGTCTTTTTGCTCGCTAAAGTCAAAATGATGTAGGCCTATTCTATTTCCTTCGTCCTTAAATACTCAGTGTATTTCCCTTGGAGAAATGAGGTATTGATACTGAGATATGTAATGGAGAGATGCTGATTACTCGTCCCGCTATGTACGCAGGCCGGAGGCAAAGTAATGGAGTTTTAAAACAGCCCGTCTCTCTGTGGATTGGTAATTCTGCATCGCTGTTCAACTGAATGACTGGCTAATTGAAGTGCAGAGCAGCGATCACAAAGCTCCCCAAAATGACTTCATTCTGCAATCTTTTCTGAAAGCGGTTCGCTCAAACGAGTTGTCGTGGGCGGTTTAGAAAAAACACAAACCAACATTCATTTGGGGTAATTGCGACTGTCAGCATGCGTGTCTTTAATAAACAGCTCCTTGATTGAAAACGGGATGATATGCTGTCTACTGGTGTGTGTGTGTGTGTGTGTGTTTTCGTGCATGTCTAGGATGCTGCAGCAGACTGTAAACTCGGGTAATTGAGTGTGTGCTGATATCAGATAATGGAAAAGAGTGTGTTCGGGCCTATTTGATGTAGGTATGACTCATTTGGGGCGGGGGGGTGTTATCTATTTGTATCTTTATCTCCTTAACATGTTCATGTCACATGACTGAGCCCTTAGGCTCTGAATAACTGTTTGACAGTGAGAGGCATCGCTTGTGTGTGTGTGTGTGTGTGTGTGTTCAGTGGGTGGACTGGGCTGTCATTGTGAAGTGACTGATCAATAAGCCATCATAATGTGCAAAATGGATTATAATGAAACCATCAACCCCACCCCACACACTATTCCCCTTAATCTTGCCTAATGAGCCCTTTGTGTGTGAATCTGAGTGTCTGTGTGTGGTAAACGGTGCCCACACACACACACACACACACACACACACACACACACACACACACACACACAGCCCCGGATCTGCCAGCTAGAGCAGTGGTGCAGATCAACCTCAATCACCAGTTTTCCTTGTCACCCCACCCCCCCAACCTCCCTTCTCTCTTCTACTGCAGCGAAAGCCCCCTTCTCTCTCTCACACACACACATACAGAGTCCCACACACACGCAGACACACTCCCCCAACACACACGCAAGCTCACACACACACAATCGAATCCCACGTTTATAAATAAAGAGACCAGCAGTAACAGCCACATGCAGGCACACAAATTCTGACACATATATATATATATATACACACACACTGAATCCAATCAACCCAACCACATGCTCAGGGAGAGCAGTAGACACAAGTAGCGAGGGCAAGATTAGAGTAAAATACAGGCTAATTATTCTTTATGGAGCGTGTGGGAGAGATAAGACTCGTTTTGTTCCATCTTCTGTAGCTTTGAGATCAGATGGCGTTAAGGAAGAGAGGAGAGGGGGGGGGGGGGGGGGGGGGGCTGCTGAAGCTTGTTAGCGTGCTGGTGCATTCGGCACAGGAGCTGGCTGGCATGCAGTCGCTCTCCTATCTCTCTCTCTCCCCCTCTTTCTTCTCCTCTGACCGTGTGTTCTCCGCAGCTCACCGTATTTCAGCATGCCTGCTCAGCCTGGCTCAAGGCAGCGCTGCCGCCCAACGCCGCGAGTCTGACAACGGACGCACGCGCACAAGCTCACGCACGCGCACAAGCTCACGCACGCGCACAAGCTCTCGCACAAGCTCACACACGCACACGCGCAAGGGGATGTTAAGCTCCGGATTGCTGGGAGAGTGAAGCATGGACCATGGTGCCAGGTCAGTGTGTGTCTTTTAATAGGCTTGTAGAATGAAGAAAGTGTGTGCGTTCATGCGTAAGAGTGTGTGTGGGCTGTTACTGCCGGTCTCATGTGAAGCCATCCCTTAATTTGTATACGTGGGTTTCTAGTGTGTGTGTGTTGGTGTCCTTGTGTACTCAGTGTGCTCTGAGGGCAATTTTAAGCCTTCCACTGTGTAGTACTATAGGGCGACGAAGGAGTAGTATAGAGGGTGTCCATTGGGTTGATGTGCGTGCATCTGAGACTGCAAAATGCAGATATTAAGCCCACTTCGTCACACGTGCGACCACTCAGAAAATAGCCAAGAGTCACCCAGGGCAGCGTCGTCTCTGTCCATCTTTCTGCCCAGTTCAGACTGCCCTGGTGAGACTTTGATACCCTTTCATCTCTGTCCCTCTCCGCCTGTTTTACTCTCCTAATAAGATCTCTCCGGTTCTCGCTCGCTCGCTCGCTCTCTCGCTCTCTCTCGTTGAAGCATCACCCTTGCAGGGTTATGACATTGAGCTCAGTAGAAACAGGTGGGAGTTGGATAACTCTCTCAGATAAACATTTGTCCTTACCCTGGTGTTTCACCTCTACTAAACCAGGCAATCATGCACACATGACCTTCTGGAGGACTCGCAAACTCCAGCCTGGCGTGTGTGTGTGGTAGAGATCGTTTAACCTAGTGAGTTTTATCCTTGTCTGAAATTGATTCTAACCAGTGAGGGTCAGAGGCAAACACGTGTGAATTCTTACATCACAAGAGAAGGCACTTACATTGAGTTTTTTTTCCATCAGCGTGTTGAAAGGTGTGTGTGTGTGTGCACGTGACTCAGATAAGAGAAAGAAAATTGAATTGTGTTTTGGGACAATGTGTGCTTGGCAGCCTGTGTGTGTGTGTCCTTCTGTCCATAAGTGTGTGCATTAGTCAGCCTATTTGTGTGTGTGCAGCTTTTCTGTGTGTGCGTGTATGTGTACCTGTTTACCTGCCTGTCTCTCTCTCTGTCCCCCCCACCCCGTACCCTCCCTTCCTTTCCCACTTCCTTACGCCCCCACACCTGTGTAAATCAATGCACTGTGGGAGGTTTATACAGTACATGATGATCAGTCTACTGCTGATCACTAGGTTAGATGGARTTGGCTTCCCCCCCCGTTGATGCTGCAGCACTCATTTATGTTGGAGGGAGCACAGACTCACACACATTCATCTTGGAGGAATCACTCTGTCAGCGTTGACTTACAGCACATTAAAACCCCACTATGGAGTGCTCGACTGTGCGCCATATATTTACATGACTTTGTTTGTTTAAGGCTCTGGTGTCTGCCAGCCTCTGTTTGCATCGCAAATGGCACCCTATTCCCTATATAGTGCACTCAATTTTACCAGGGCCCTGGTCATAAGGGGTACACGATATTATGTGAAATAGGATCCCGGTCAAAAGCAGTACACTATATAAGGGGATAGGCTGCTATTTGGGATGTATTGCCAGAGCCATATATATTTACGTTGTGTTGTCTATATGTTCTCTGGTATCTGGTTCGGGGTTGGTGGTTGAACATTGTTATTGGTGTTGGGGGGGAAAATTGCAGTTCTCTGTCCTTTTCAACAGCGACCCGGTGTGCTGATTTTCCTTCCTTTCTAGCATGGTCAGATGGTGACAACCCGGTGGGCGCTGCAGTGACGGTGCAGCAAGGACAACTAGGGAACAGCTAGGCTGTAGATGGTTAGATAGGCCGTGTACTCTGTACAAATAGCAGTGTTTGCTGAACATAATCAAAGCCAAGGAGCACTACACCATCCAGCTGACTGAACTGTCTCCGTCTCTCTGCCTCTCCTTGGATGGTTGTCCCCAGCCTATTGGGGCGGAAGTGTCTGGGAGCGGCATTAGATGATTCCCGTTAATTGTCCCGCAAAATCCCCCTAAACGTTCCGTAAATGCTTTATCAGAGCGCTTTATGCACTTGAGCCGTGCTTAGCACTCTCCTCCACTCTGGGCGCTCCGATGCGACAATTGAATAGCAACGTTTCGACTACCAAGCTGTCTTCAACAGGATAGAGCGTTCTCCTAACTTGAGCATTAGTTCCGAGGAAGCAGCAGTGAAGCTCTTTAATAGAAATGAGCATTAATCCTCTCTGTTGGATGGTAGTAGAGCTACGGAGGACAATGAGGACCATACCACAGCATGCTAGTCTGCCTCTTAAGGATTAGACACTACAGTTCACTGGCAGTACAGTGGGCTATGCTTATTGGAGGCATAGAGCATCTTTGTAAGTTATTTGGACCAGTGTTTCTCAGCTGTCGTCCTGGGGTAGACACAAGGTTGCCCATTCTTCCTTGAGGTAGTATATCGAAAGCAGAGTGAGCAAAAATAAAAGCGACAGGGGACCTCCTGAGTGGCGCAGATGTCTAAGGCACTGCTTGACACGTCATTACAGACCCGGCTGGCTTCCGGGTTAAGCGAGCAGTGTGTCAAGAAGCAGTGCGGCTTGGCAGGGTCGTGTTTCGGATGACGCATGGCTCTTGACCTTCGCCTCTCCTGAGTGTACGGTAGTTGCAACGATGGGACAAAACTGTCACGACATTGGGGAGAGAAACGGGTAAAAAATACAAGACTGGCAAAGAGCTCCACAAGGCCGTGTGGTGCCAGGACAACAACCTCTCCCTCAACGTGATCAAGACAAAGGAGATGATTGTGGACTACATGAAAAATAAGCCCGAGCACGCCCCCATTCTCGTCGACGGGGCTGCAGTGGAGCAGGTTGAGAGCTTCAAGTTCCTTGGTGTTCACATCACCAACAAACTAACATTGTCCAAYCACACCAAGAGAGRCGTGAAGAGGGCACGACAAAACCTATTCCCCCTCAGGAGACTGAAAAGATTTGGCATGGGTCCTCAGATCCTCAAAAGGTTCTACAGCTGCGCCATTGAGAGCATCCTGACTGGTTGCATCACTGCCTGGTATGGCAACTGCTCGACCTCCGACCGCAAGAATGGCCAGTACATCACTTACAGAGAGTATGGCCCAGTACATCACTACAGAGAGTATGGCCCAGTACATCACTACAGAGAGTATGGCCCAGTACATCACTACAGAGAGTATGGCCCAGTACATCACTAACAGAGGGTATGGCCCAGTCATCACTACAGAGGGTATGGCCAGTACATCACTACAGAGGGTATGGCCCAGTACATCACTACAGAGGGTATGGCCCAGTACATCACTACAGAGGGTATGGCCCAGTACATCACTACAGAGGGTATGGCCCAGTACATCACTACAGAGGGTATGGCCCAGTACATACTACAGAGGGTATGGCCCAGTACATCACTACAGAGGGTATGGCCCAGTACATCACTACAGAGGGTATGGCCCAGTACATCACTACAGAGGGTATGGCCCAGTACATCACTGGGGCACGCTTCTGCCATCCAGGGCCTCTAGGATGGCGTCAGAGGAAGGCCCAAAAAATTGTCAAAGACTCCAGCCACCCCTAGTCATAGACTGCTCTCTCTGCTACCGCACGGCAAGCGGTAACGGAGCGCCATGTCTAGGTCCAAGAGGCTTCTAAACACCTTCTACCCCCAAGCCATAAGACTCCTGAATATCTAGTCAAATGGCTACCCAGACGATTTGCCGTGCCCCCCCCCCCCTTTACACCACTGCTACTCTCTGTAACAATTATGGCCACTTTGTCCACTGTTAATAACTCTACCTACATGCCACAACTATCTCAAATAAACCAGCTTGCCCCAAT